>NC_079433.1:13667871-13712516 GCF_026213295.1 Gadus chalcogrammus | reverse complement strand
TAGTGCTCTGATCTCTCCCACCCATTCTGATTGGTCCTAAGTGGCTCAGAGCTCCCCTGGGTAAAGCTCAGGTTCTCTGTACTGTGGAGGTAAACTCTCTACATGCTAATTGCTAGAAAGGATTTTAGTTCACAACAGGCACAGTCGCCAAGCAGCAAGGACAAGAGGACAGCTGGAGGTAGAAGGAGACATCTAAAGAGGAGCTTCTCTTTGTTATGCAAAATACTGTAAGAGAGATGAGCGAGAGAGAGAGAGAGAGCGAGAGAGAGAGAGGCAAAAGAAAAAAAGGGAGACAACCAGACAGTGAGTTTTGAGATGAGAAAGAGACCATAGTTTCTTTTTGTTAGAGAGAGAGAGATGAGAAAAAGTGGTGTCTGGGGCAGGGAGAGAGGCTACTTGAGTGTGGTTTGAGTGGTGGGCATGTCTGCGTGCTAGAGTTGTTATGTGTACGAGGTCAGTGTGTGAAATAAGTCAAGTGACAGTCCTTGGAAATGGCCCAAGATTTCCCCTCACGCCGATTAAGAATGTATTCACACACACGCACCCATACACACACACACACACACACACACACACACACAGACACACAAATTCACACTCAATGTATTTGTGTCATCTCCTTCGCTTTTCCCCCATTCTGCTCTCCATCTTAAAGCGAAGTGACTCAGCAGCACATTAACTCCCCCACCCCCGCTGTTCTCCTCCGCCCCGCTGTGTCCCCAGGGAGGTGGAGCTGGTCCAGAAGGAGGATGCTGAGAGGAAGAGGCTGGAGGAGGCAGAGGAGGCCCACCTGGCGGAGATCCAGAGCCTGCAAGTCAGGGTGAGGGCGAGCCTGAAAGGAGAGCTCAGAGCGCCGCAACTCAAGACGACCCCCGCGCAGACAGACCAAACACACGCAAACGAAGACAACGCCGACGTCGGTTTAGACGGCGGCGCGCTGCAACTCGAGAACACGTGCAAAGAGACGCATCGCAGGGAAATGAAGGAGGCGTCTCACTCCTCACGTGTTTGCGTTGCGTGCGCAGCATGTAGGAAACAAGCGCAGCATGTAGAACACAAAACAGAAACAAAAACAGAAATGCTTCACTTTACAACAAACGCCAACGAATGTGCTAACAGAGGAATTAAAAGTGATGGACACGTCTTGGCGCGCTTGTCGTAGCCGCTGAAGTTTGAGACTTATGACATGAGTAAAGTCGGCTATCCGTCAGTGGTGTTTGAAATGAGCTAAAACGTAAAAACGGAACGTTTGTTTATACATTATGCAAATAATTTCTTCATTAGCTCATTTTGTCGATTTGCATGTGTTTTCTTAACAGTGCGTTGAGCTCACAGGGCCACCCTTACATAAGTCGTAAAGTATCTCCAATTAGTGCGGCCTTCCCTTAATAACACATACACATTAACAATGCTAGAAGGCCATTGGCTAATCCCCTTTCCTCCCGCCCCTTCCTGCCTGTCCGTCTCGGTCCAGATTGCGACGCTGGAGTCGAGCTGATGCAGCTGATGAAGCAGAACGGCATCCAGGTCAACAACAACAACAGTACAGCAAACAGCACAACAGCAGTCGCAGTAACAGTAGCGCCGCCGCCGACAGGTCCCGCCCCCAGCAGCAGCCAGGTGGGGCCCCTGCGCATACGCTGACCGCAGGTCCGTTGCCGTGGAGATGGCTTTGCTGTGGTTGTTTTTGTTTTCATTATGGCAGTTGTGATTTCCTGGATGAACCAGGTAGCAGAGGTGAGGCAGGGAGTGAGGGCGAGGGGGAATTAAGCTGTTATTTTTATTTCCATCCCTAATGGGAGGTTAATTGAGTTCATATTTAGCCTGAGAAGGTCTGGGTGCAGAGAGGGGGATAATGATTAGATTAGTGGGCAGCGTTTAGAATTAGTGAAGTAATGGGAAGGATGAAGTGCACCGGGATATTAATACTCCAGGACAGACACATTTTGTTGATCAGTGTCGGCCCTGGATGAATAAAACATTCACCAATCCCTAGTCCCCAGCTAAAATATACTGTTTCATTTGAATCATTTTTATTGAAGTGCTGCAGGTAAGGTTCACAGTGTACCCCAACAGAGTACACAACAGCAATAACTCACACTGTATTTCTGTGCACTCCAATGCCTTTTTTTTTTGTTGATTAATACAGTAAACATACACAGGGATGCATCTCCTTTCATGTATCCCTTGATTTAAAAAGCATTGCTGAAGCTTGCATGTTCAGACAAGAACATAACCACTGAAACAATACAATGTGACAGACAAAAGTAGTTCACGATGGTAAAAAAGCGGAGCAATAGCAGTTTTTATTTCAACGACTCATTGGAGATGAGCAGATCCCCTGGAACACATCCCTCTGATGCAGTCCGCCTGTCTGCCAAACCACTGCACAAGACCCACCGTTGTGGGCTTGGCGTAGGATTGCAGGCCTTTTTTATTATTAACTTTTCAGTGGTACTTTGTTATAATAAACTGGCTGCTGCTGTAAGATCCAGTCGTGCTCCAGTGGTTTAAGTTTGTGACGCAGCTAATACATCGTTTTACAGTTCAGTTATTGCAGCGCTGCGTATTAGGTTCAGTGCACGAAACAGCCTTGCCTCGCTGCACATCAAAATTGATAAACAATGTGTGTGTGTCTGTGGGTGTGGGTGTGCGTTCTCAGGGTTGGATTCTCCCAGTAGAAAGCCGACCCACGGCGGTCGGGTGCGAGGCAGCATCAGCTCTACAGAGGGAGAGGTTTGTCAATAAACCGAAAGTCAATTTCAATTAATTCTCACATCAAGCCATAATGGCGTTCTTTGATGTGTGTTTGTGTGAGCTTGTGTGTGTGTGTGTGTTTTTGTTTTGCCATTTGGCCCCATAATGCAGAGTCATCCTATCAGATATCATAATACCTTTCTCGAAGCGATTCATTAATCGCTGTGTTAGTGCTAGCGGTGCTAGCGGAACGAATGATGCGGTTGTCTCTCAGCATGTTACAATGGATGCTGACGGAAGAGGCGCTAATGGCGGGCCTTTGTTAGCGTAGCAGTAGCATACGCAGTACTGAGGCAAAAAAGGCAGGAGCGCTGAGTCGTGACTGGCCAGATACAGGCTCCCAGACTGGGAAATGAGGTTTGAAACGACCCCGAGAACCAGCTTGTATGTAACACACAATAAGAAGAACTTGAAGACAAAGATAAAAGCAGAATGATGAAGCAGTTGTGTGTGTTTTTTATTCAACAAAAAAAGGTGTTCTTTAGTATAGGAACAGGACAACAGATTGAAAGAGAGAGGGGTTGTATTGTGTAGCATAGGACCTCAGGTCGTAATGGAACCTGGCTGCGTTGTTACTAGGTATTGATTTATAGAGGAATTCACCCTCTGGTCATACTGGTTGGTTGTTGGGTGGGAAAAACCTAGAATCTTTGGGGAAACATGAAAAGGTATTCGCCTGGCATTCTCAATGTTCCTGGGGGAGGAATGGAATTACATTTACATTTACGTTTAGGGGATTCAGCAGACGCTTTTATCCAAAGTGACATTTGTCAGAAGAAAGAGAAACAACATAATACGCTGTCGGTACAGTAAGGATTTTCATAGAGACAAGTGCCAAGCCCTTACAATTGCTAGGTTAACCCGTTCCCTGTACACAACAATGAAAGCTAGGATAAGTAAGGATAAATAAGGATTTAGCCTAAGGATAAATATTGCTAGACAATGCCAATATATATTTTTCAAAGTAATAATTTTTATTTTTTCATTTGTAAATGGTCTGTATTTTTTTTGAAATGTAGCACTCCAGTTAGTTCTCATGTTTTCCCAAAGTATTCTAGAAGGTTTCCTGACGCAACTAACCAATATGGTCCCTAGGTGAATAAGGACCCCTGCTGGCCTGCCTGCTTAGGGAACTAGCAAGTTGAGACACCCCACATGTGTTTCCGGCCTTTCCATCCCTTTTACCGCCATTCATATTTATCTATTTCATATTTACTGTATAAATTATATATTTGGTCTACATCATATTGGTTTGTTTCATCCTAACTGTGTACCCCTCCCCTCCCACTCTCTGGTGACAGGTGTCAGAGAGTACAACAGGAAGTCCCGCCCATAGCCGGAGCGGTTCGGTGCGCAGCGCGGCGTCCTTCGACGGCGCGGGACTCAGGAATCCCGGCAGCACTGAGGGTTCGCCGAGACGTTCACTGCTGCCGCAGGGAACCAATCAGGACGGTACGTTTACCCTAGGCCCCGCCCTCACAACATAAAGCGATGAAAGAAAATAAAATGTTGGGCAGTGTCAATACAGCGGCCGTTTAGTGTTTGGCATGCACACTTAAAGCTCTTGACGCCAAAAGATATGGTCCGATGGACCTGCCTAATTTTAGGTTTCTTATGTATAGGTTTTTTTCGTACCCTCTTTTTGTTATTTCCTTTGGCTTGGAAATTCAACATTTTGCTGCAGAGTAAAACATAAAAGTAAAAAGCCAGGTGTCATGAAATGCTCATAGTCACATTCACTGGACGCTGAACAAAATGACCTTGCAGATGAAACCGAAATAAACCCAATAAGACCTGGAATCATGACGAGGCAACCGTGGAGCCGGGAGCTGGGTCATGCTTCAAAAGAGTGTGTTATCATCTGCAGGACGTCACAGAGAGTGTTTTTTGTCCGCAGGGTGCCAGTCTCACATGGTGTCTGGAGCGGCTGGCAGTGGGGAGGAGAGCCCCAACAGACAGGCCCCGGGGCCGGGTATGACCTTGCCCAAACCCAATAATGAGATAGAAAACAACACAACACTGTACTGGGATAACGAGTGGTAGGACAGTCGTCTATAATCCATTCACCCACGGGGGCCTCATGAATCAATCATTTAAAAAAATAAACGTCTGGCTGCATGTGTTAAAACGAAGATGTGGGGGCCACCTTTTGCGAGGACTAGTTTCAGTATAAAATTATTTAAAACTTTTAGAACAGCAAAAAGTGTCAAAGCGGTGTGAGAACATATAGGGTGTGATCACGGTGTTGGTTACCGTAGTAACGCGTGACACCAGCTGCCTCTTCTCATCTCCTCTCCGTTCCTCTCAGAGTCTCGCTACGGCAAAGCAGAACCAAGGATCCCCGGGCATCGCCGGGAAACAGGTAAACACATTGTTTAGATACCTGTGGTGTTGTCATCTGCTGTATGCCAAACCCAGGCTGCCTAGAGTCTAGCAGGACTCATCCCTGGATCAACTTCATGCATTTTGCTTTACTGGATCTTCCCTAAGAGACACTGTTTGTGTGCGTGTGTGCGAGTGTGCGTGTTTGTCTATTGATCTCGTCTGCTAGTCATTAATTATCAACGTTGTGTTTTCTGCACAGTGGGCAGTCTCTTGTTAAGTTTTCTTGTTATTTTTTTTATTTCTGGATCCGCACCAGGAACACACAAACGCACACCCACACACCCCTTTGTTGTAGTCCTATTTGTTTGTGTGTGTGTTTGTGTGCGTATACATTGTTTTGTGTGAGTGTGTGTTAACCCAAATAACTTACAGTGCATAACTACAGTGCCTACATTTATGTGTATCTGATAATGCAGTTTTCAGTACACTCCTCTATTTGCTGCACTCATTGCCGGCAGCAATATAATCAGTCAGGAGTCTAGATTGTGTGTGTGTGTGTGTGTGTGGTGTGTGTGTGTGTGTGTGTGTGTGTGTGTGTGTGTGTGTGTGGTGTGTGTGTGTGTGTGTGTGTGTGTGTGGTGTGTGTGTGTCACAAAGTGTGTGCCTGCGCATTGGAGAGGAAAACAGGAAGGGGAGAAATGGGGGAGAGAGAGAGGGAGTTCAAGACAGGGGTACAGGCACCAGGCAGGCGGACAACAACCCACAGTTGGCCCAAACTAGGGCCATGGTCACTCTGCCCCGCTCTCCCACTCTTCCTGCCAACGCACGCACGCACAAGATTTGAGAATTATTTAGTAGTCTGGGAAGTAAATCTGTGTTGTCATCATTGCATCAAGTTTCTAAAGTCTCTCGCTCTTTCTGTGTTTCCTCGTCTCTTTGTCTCTCTGTCTGTATGTGAGTGTTTGTGTCTATTTCTGTCCCTCTCTGCGTCTCTATCTCTGTTTCTTTGTCTCTCTCTCTGTCTCTGTGTCTCTCTCTCTGTGTCTTTGTCACTCTCTCTGTCTCCGTGTCTCTCTCTCTGTTTCCGTCCCTCTCTCTCTCCCTCTGTTTCTTTGTCTCTTCCTCCCTCTGTGTGTGTGTGTCTCTCTCTGTCCCTGTATGCTCTCCCTCCCTGTTTCTTTGTCTCTCTCTCCCTCTGTCTATCTGTGTGCGACGGTGTCTCTTTCTGTGCCCGTATGCTCTCTCTCTCTCAGTTCCACGGAGCCCTCGGTGGAGGACAGTCCAGAGAAACTCACGGCCAAGGTATATGAGGTCAAACTGCACAGCACAGAGGGTTGATGATGTCATGGTTGTATTATGGTGAATGCTGCCATGGCGCCGCAAGGCCTAACTGTTAATGTGAAAAAAAACAACCAATTACAGTGCTCTTTCATGAGGCAGTTGGAAAAACATTTGAATAGTAAAACTAATTGTCCAATCATGTATTCAATCATAGGTCATTTTAGCAAAATTGTGGATAACCAAATAGAAATAGATAAACCCTTTTTCACGGGGTTTTCAGACGTTTTTGTGTGATTGAAATCAATCTTATTTCTTAAAAGTGTTTTTAGTTGCTATTGTTATTCATTTAAATAAACCTGCTTTTTGTTCAACAGAACTTTTTAACCTGGCCCCACTTCTTCTCCTATTCATATTATTTGGTATTGTATATATTGTGTATCCCTTACTTTCCTCCAATCATGCATCCCTTTTGGTCAAATGGCCAATGATTGATGGTTTAAGGTAAATAGGGATAACGAAACCAATAAATTCTCCCTAATCATAAGGTTGAAAATATCGCCAAATCTCAAGAAACCTGTGCAAACCAGATGACACATTTTGATCAGCCTACATAAGTTGATTAATCAATGAGTGATTGTAGAGCTTTTAAATTGGTTATTTGTTTAACCACAGGCCGGGCTGATCTTGGTGTTACATCATTTAAGTATCCTGACACTAACGTATTCTTTATACTAACGTCAAAATCTCATTTCCCAGGCGAAATGATTTAGATATGCACGGCTTGTCTTCAGTAGCACACAATCATTCTAGCACATCCATTGCTCCTCTTCAATTTCTCTCCTGTATCACTCAAAAACAGATTCACTGATCCGTCTTAATGAACTAATCCTTAGGGTCTGCGGGTGAAAGTAAAAGAAAACTGCAACTCCCAGCCTGAGCTCATTGGACCCAGGCGCTGTAAAGCCAAGCCTTGGCCCTTGTGGTTCTCTCGTCTCCTAGGGTCCGGCCCTCAGCGCCGACAGCAGCAGCAGCAGCTCGGTGGAGATCAGCAGCCTGCTGAACGAGGCCAAGATGTCGGAGCGCTCCCACGCGCCGGCCCTCTCTTCAGACGAGGTGCGCCCACAGACACCCCCCCACTCCCTCCCCACCCCGATACACACAAGCCTCTCTTTGACACCACAAGACAACGCGTGACTAAACACTGAGGTGTCCCTGCTGGGTTTCAGAGTCATGGTTGTTCTTTAGCAGAGGATACTGTCTGCAATGCAGTGAAGACGCCATTTTTTTGGTGTCTTTTTCATTTGGTGTGAATAAAGTTGTATTCTGTTGTCCTTCATGCTGCCATGCTCAAGAGCTTGGATATGATAGAGGATGAGGTAAGGCTGTCACTCAATGTCTGCGGCATCCATGTTTTTTTATCACAGAATAGTTTCCCATGCGTGATTTCCCATTTAGTTACGTAGATCTCCTTATCCCCCTTTTAGTTATCGCATGTAAGGGTGAGGCATTATCTTTTTATCATCTATAAACCCATATAGATGTGTGAGGGCCATCATCCTGTCCTCTGTCTGCAGATCCTAGACGAGGCCCAGTTCCCCAGGCAGCACCAGGGGCCGAACCTCAGCGTGACAGAGTGGACCCCCCAGCAGGTGGCCCGCTGGCTCATCGGACTCCACCTGGAACTCCATGTCCCAGAATTCACTGCCAAAAACGTGGACGGGGAGCGCCTCCTGCAGATGGAGAGCAACGAGCTGAAGGTGAGTGGACCTCTCCCACAAAGCTGCCGGCTAAATTACAAGAAGAGAAGCGGTAAAGGTTTCTAGTATGTCGAGTTCATCGACGAGCTGGAGCTGCGGAGGCGGGTCTATTGGCAAGTTGAGTCGATCTTTTTGGTGTAGCGACCATAACACTTAATCACAGTGAGCCTCAAACGGCTTCACGTGCCCACGTTATATGACAACCGCCAACCCAAAGCCCTCTAAGAGTCAAGCACAAAATGCCAGAGTTTCAAAATGGGCGGCAATAGATGTGGTGGTATAAAACAAAGTAGAAATAAAGGTGAAGGTTAAGTCCATTGTGAAAATGGTTGCTTGTGTGTGTGTCTCTGTGTGTATTTGTGTGTCTGCATGTGCGTGTTTGCGTGCATGCGTGTGCGTGCGTGTGTATGTGTGCCTGTTTGTGTGTGTGCGTCCGCATATGGGTATGTGTGTGAATATGCGTGTGTTTGTGCGTGTGCGTTGTGTGCGTGCGCAGGCCCTGGGCGTCTCGTCGTCCCAGGACCGGGGGCTGCTGAAGAAGAAGATCAAGGAGCTGAAGGTGCTGCAGGACAAGACCCGGAGGAACCGGGAAAAGCTGGAGAGGCAGCGCGACAAGCTCCGCCAGAGAGAGCAGGAGCAGCAGAGACAGAGCCAGGACGAGCCCTAGGACGAGCCCTAGGCGCCCCGGGGGAGCCCGGCACCTCCCCCTACTGTCGTTCTTATCACGCTCCCCGCACCCAGTAGCACCTCGAGACCCCTGGACATCGCCAAGGACCCCCGTGTCCTCAGTGGGGTGTCCTTAAAGATGCCCGATGCTGCTCAAATATTCCACATGGCTCAGTGGTGGTGGTGGTGGTGGTGGTGTGGGGGGCCACAGTGAGACCACCAGCTGGCTGTTGGGCGGTGTGTTTTATTTTTTTTCAGAGTAGAAAACCAAAAAAAAGGTGCTCACACTGTTGATAGTTCGCTGCCCCCCTACCCGCCCGTCCTTCTCCCCAGCCGTCACCCCCCCCCCACCACCAACGCTATTTCTGTATTACGGTTTCAACATCTGCTCAGATCTATATTTATTTAGACATTTATTGCTGTACGTGTATTTATTCATATTCATGGTTAGATGGCGAGAGGGTTGAACATGACCTCCGCATCCACCCAGAACATATCTTTTAGCTTCTTTCTTATTTAGAGCCATCTGTAATAGCCATATTAATGGATGTGTACGATAGCGTCCCTTACAAGTGGCATTGTACATATACAGCGATGAATATAGATGCAGATATCTCTAGTGTGCCATCATGTGACAGGCAGAATTATATACAGTAATACATCCTGTCTGGAGGCGTTCCTTGGGAAGTAACTGACAGCTGTGATGAAGAACACAAGCACTCACACAAACTCTGTGGGGGGACAGAGAGAGATCATATTGGCCATTAAACACGTCCACCACTAGATGTCGCCAGTGCTGCTTCCTCTGTTGCTGCTGAATCTGAACACTGGAATCCATGCAAGTGGGGCCTGACAGAGAGAAAACAGATCTCTATGGACCCCACCTCTGACTACACTGGAAAAGTCCACATCACTGGAAAGTCGTCTATGGACTTGTGTGAAACTGACTGTATATTGTTCTTTAAGTGTTATAAAAGCAATTTCCCCGACAAAAATATGAAAATGACAGGAAAGAACCGCCAGAACTCAAAAGGATGCCCAGGACGGGAATGGAGACTGTGGTAGTGTACGATGTACAGTAAAGACGACATAATAACCCACATAGTCATGCCGCCATGATTACAAAGTGAAACCTCGTACTTATATGCATACCGTTCTGACGCCGTCTGTAATCTGCTTTCGACCTCCTTTTTATATGATCAAAACAACAGATGATTACTACCCAGCTGCTGCCTTTGGGAAATCATAGATGAGTATTTATCTCTATTCACTTCTAAATAGTGTTTCAATCCGAAGATTGATCATCCGAATCATTTTACGAAATCCATTTATTATTGATCTCATTTAAACAAGACAAATTGAATCACACACATACAAATCACTGTTTCATTACCTTTCTTTTGACACCTGTGATCCTGAGAATATGTGAATGAATATCCAAGAATGCTATACCTTAATATTAATGCTTTTGTTTTTTGTCTTTCTTGTTAACATATTTAAACAAAACTGATATTCTGGAAGAAAGATGACTGGAGCTGTAGTTTTGAATAATTCATCACAGATGAAGGAAGTGATAGAAGTTGCACTAGTGAGATACAATAGGACATATTTTAGTGATGGCTCAACATTCATCGTTTACACTTGTCTGTTTGAAAGTTGGAAAGTATTTTTTGAGCTCTACATCCACTCAATGCAACAAAAGGTAGCTACTGTACCATTCTGAATGAAACAGTTATTATTTATTTATGTATTTTATGAACCATCTTGACTATTGTTTATGCTACAGTAAGTTATGCAAGAAATAGAGTATTATTAACACCATCTAATGATTTATGCACAGTTGTGTTTTTCTTTCTTGGCCAAAAAAGATTTTATGTTAGAAGATAAAATATACTTTTTTTATAGATATTAGTGGATAATCATCAACAATGTGACTTGAGATCATGATTCAACGTTAATATGTCATCCCATTTTAAAAATTGCAAAAAAATAAGAAAATCCTATTGTGTTGTTTCATCCTTCCTCTTAAACAAAAACGTAAGCGATACTTGACCCTTTCTGTGAATACTACCCCCATCACCACCCAGGTCGACGGACCAGGCCGTCCACTGAACATTTTCTATGTACAGTGAAACATGCAGAAAGCAATATACTGTATTATAAACCCTAAAGAAGCCTTGTTTTCTAACCTGGCGGTGGGCCGTGTACAGTTTGCTAGGGCTGCTACAGAAGGGGATCCCCTCCGTTTTGTGTTCCTACCCTCTTTCTCGTTGATTGACTAGCCTGCGCTCGCTGCTCGCGGGATGAATAGCGATCTCTAGGTAAAGGATGTTGTTTTGGGCAATGCCTGGAACCTTCTAGAGTGCGTCCGTCTTTCCTCTGCAGAGTGACGGGTAGAGAGAGCCAGGGTCACTCACACACTTTTCGCCACGCTTTAACGCTTTGTAACAAACCAAGCTGTTTGTTTATTCCTATCCTATTCTTACTTTCCCTTCGCTCCTTCTCCCCCTTTCTTTTGCATTATTAAAAGTTGGATTTGGCAGCTACTTGTCACACTGAATAAAATGTGCAGGCCCTGTCTGTTGATTCCTTTGGCTTGCCTTCTTCTATCCTGTCTGGCTTGTGTGCTCAGTGGCAATGTTTCCTTCAGTTCTTAATTACAATTTTTCAAATGATGCCCACAAAGCAGACATGGTCTGAAAACGGTTCATGATGGACACGTTTACTTTACTATTATTTACTACGACTATAGCCTATTTACCATAACTGCTATTAATTTGACTACTATAGGGCCTACTTTCCAAAGCGGATTACAATTCTGATAAATGCTACTAAGGAGGTTGCTAAGGGGTATGGGCCAATGATACCTACAGGTAGACCTAGATCGTGGATATTGAGTATCTCATCAATCGCAATTAACCTAGCAGTCAAATATAAATGGGTCTGTTTTGGTCAAACCTTTCGTGTTCACATTTAATCCAGTCAATACAAAATGGAACGCATGGCAAGGTGGATGTTTTCAGCTCCCACAAACGACCTACTGTTCTTATTATACATCATGGGTCTACAACACCCATTACACACAACACGCTCACCATTCTATTAATACCAAGCAGGACCCTAGGCATATTGGATTTCACTCCCTCTGCTATACGGTTTAACGCCTACTCCCTTTTATTGAATGTTTGAAATCAAATGCACCACCTCTGGATTACGATAATCGCAGTGCATGTTTGGCACTCCACAGAGGCCCTTGCAAAAGGTAATGCCCACCGCCTTTATCGCGGCAATTTGCGAGATCATCTCAGGCCTTCTCTGTGGTGTGCTGATATCGATAATGCCGCTGTCAGTCTCCGGGTCGCCCTTCTCCTTGCCCGACTTGGGTGCAGGTGAAAGTGCAGGCAGCGGGACGCCCTACTTGGGTGCAGGTGAAAGTGCAGGCAGCGGGACGCCCTCCGTGTTCATGGAGGAGTTGAGCCCCAGGCAGCTGGCGGCCAAGGAGCTCAAGGCCCGCTTTCTGGCGGCCTTGCAGAGGAACGACGGCCGGGCGGTGTTGGAGATCCTGTACCACAGCGACCTGGATATAGACACGGTGCTGGAGGTGGAGGACCGCAACATGGTCCTGGCTTCGTACAAGCAAGGTAGGGCAGGATTTGAAGAAGATATATAGTGGCCGGGATAGAGTTAACGTAAAGTGAATGGGTTCGAACTAAGACATCATTAAAGTCGAATTATATATATGCATTGTTTTTGTTGTTACAAGCTAGGAGGACGATTATTTCAGATCAGCCCCTAGATGGCGCTAAAGCTCCACGGAGGAAATTTAACCAAAAGCCAAGATATAATTGTTTTTCTCACGATTGAGCGTAGTTGTGTTATTCTCATTAAAGAACAACATTCCCCTTCTCTATTCTCACAGGATACTGGTTGCCAGGCTATAAACTTGAGAAGTCATGGGCGATGGGCGTCCACGTGTGCGTCAAGTACAACGCGTTAGAGTCACTACTGGTGCTCCTCCAGAAGGGGGCGGCCGTTAACCGCAAACCCAACGGCAAGACTCCGCTGCATGTGGCCTGCGAGGTCTCCCAGGCTGACTGCGTGGCCTTGCTATTGGACCATGGGGCCCGGGTCAACAGCAAATCATTAAGCGGCCACGCAGCGCTCCACTACTGTATCACCAGGGATTCAGTGGACTGTGCCAAGCAGCTCCTTCTCAGAGGT
Source organism: Gadus chalcogrammus (assembly GCF_026213295.1). Classification (NCBI taxonomy): domain Eukaryota; kingdom Metazoa; phylum Chordata; class Actinopteri; order Gadiformes; family Gadidae; genus Gadus; species Gadus chalcogrammus. Next base: position 13,699,509 of record NC_079433.1, on the reverse strand, counting down.
CAGAGGTCAGAGGTCAACAATGGGGAGGGGGGGGGGATTCATGTAGTTTTGGTTGAACGAAGGGTTTAATGTGATTTAGTTCAGTGTAATTACAGCATATACCATAATGCCTTTTGAGGGTAATATATTTTTATATAGCTTATAATGTATTGAATTTATGTACTTACTATATTAATTGGTAAAGTAAATACATAAAGATGGAGTGTGTGCAGTGTGCTTACATACATACAGAGACGTATTATGCCATGAAGAATGGAGAAAAAAAATATCCAGAGAAAACTTTATATTAAAATAGACCATCTGGAACTATCTTTAGGAAGAAAGAACAGTATCTCCTGTCTGCAGGTGGGAAGGTGAACATGCCCAGTGATAACAACGAAGAGGACACTCCGCTGCACAGGGCCGCCCGGTTCGGCATCCCCCAGCTGGCGGCACTGTACCTGTCCAGCGGCGCTGCAGTGAACGCGGTCAACTCTCACAAGGAAACTCCCCTGCTGACTGCGGCCTTCTGGGCCTTTGACCAGAAGGAGCAGCTCTACAGCGAGGACCACCACCTCGTCTGTCGCATTCTGCTGGACCGCAATGCAGGTGGTCCATGCTCCCATGTGGTTCATAGAAAGGTTATATTGTTGTGTAGATCTGTAACCAACTCAGAATGCTCTGAGGGTATTGCAACTGGTCAGGTACCGGGTTTCTTAAGTTTAGTTTGTATGGTCACTGTGGCATAAATCTTATCCCATATAAGCCAATCAAAATGAATTATTACATAGTTATATCTAATCAAATTTGTATACAAATGTACTTATATTTGACCAAGAATATAATGCTATATTCAAGTTAATCTATGTTTATTGGACGCATATATTGCATGTTCTCTGACTATAACTTTGATTCGAGCGTGCGACAACATGACCACGCCCTTCTCCCCGCCTTGGTCCGACCTCAGACCCAAACATCCCAGAGGAGGACAAGAAGACGGCCCTCCACAAGGCCGCCTGGAACTGCGACCAGGTGCTGATGCAGATGCTGCTGGAGGGCGGGGCGGACGCCCGGGCCATGGACATCAACGGCTGCGCCCCCATCCAGTACCTCCTGAAGGTCACCGGCGTCAGGCCCATGGGCGTCCCCCATCTCTGCTACCAGCTGCTGCTGAACCACAACGCCGCGCGCGTCTACCCTCCCCAGTTCCACAAGGTTCGTGCACGCGACTCGGAGGACACTTCGGTGTGGTTGACCCCAATGGCGTAGGCACATCTCTAGTGTCACCGGCGCAGAGGCAAGAGGCTGTTGCTGTAGGGGACATCTTGTAGGAGTACATGCAGGGACATGCATTTTCATAAACAAACCAAAACCATAAACAAACAAAAAATAAATACATGTCCGGGCGACAAATTGCTGCCCTTGTCTTTCATGCTTTTCTTTAACCATTCACCGGCTCTTTCTTGATAGAGTAGTTCAGGGGTTCACATCAATGTTCATTTAAAAAAAATGATCTTCACCTTATCAAGAGGAACAGAGGTCACAGAATTAGCTACTGAGCGTAAGAAGACTTGGGCAACTTCTCGCGCTCAGAAGTGCGGACAGAAGACACATAAACGCAAGCACCGCTGTTGAGCCCCATGAGGTATAATCTAGCCCGCAGCCCTCCCCATCGTTCACTCACTGCGATCAGAGGGGAGACGTCCCCTGCGGCGGGAGCCCTCCCTCGCGGTAGTTAGTGGTGATGGTTAGATGGATGGTCGGTGTGTGTCTGGCGCAGTACAGGTGTTGCAGGCCTGCCATGACTTCCCTGAAGCAGTGGAGATCCTGGCCAACTCCTACGAACGCTTGAAGCCCACAAGGAAATGGCGAACGTCCATTCCTGACGACTGCTATAAGGTATACAATGATGTTCAGAGATACTGTATGTTCAGTATGTATGCACATACTGTATATGTATATGTGTATACATACACAGGTTTTGGTTTTAATCATGTCCAGTCAAGTTTCCCTCCTGTGTGATTACTGCTCCCTCCCCTAATGTGTTTCAGCTGTTACTCGTTGCGTGCCCTGTGTGTTTGGTATTTAAGCCCTTGTCTTTCCTTTCTTCCTTGTCTGATCATTGTAGTTCGTGGTGAGTTGTGTCCTGTGTGTTCCCCGCGTCACCTGTGTTCTCGGTGTTCTCGGTGTTCCTTGCCTTTTGCGTTAATAAATGATCCTTTACCTGAACTGTCTGCGATTGGGTCCTACCTGCCTGCCTGCCACCCGCTAACCGTGACAAGCTTGGCTGTTCCAATATAGAGCTTTTTTGATTGTTGACTTTATTGAAAAGGTGTGGGCTGAGAGGAATATGTGACATATTCCTCTTAGCCCACACCTTTTCAGGCATGCAACGAGTAACAGCTGAAACAAATTAGGGGAGGGAGCAGTAATCACACAGGAGGGAATCTTGACTGGACATGGGGAGAAACAAGACAGAGATACCAAAGTGAAACAGGAAACACACCAAAACAAGACAAGGAAACCGACAGACCATGACAAAGCTAACATATCTACATCACACATATAATGAACTTCTTTTACGACTTATCGACTTTCTTGAATAAACTTAATCGCAAATCATGATAACAAAGCATGAAAACAAATCAAATGATATAAACTTTAATGAAAAAAAGAAAATAAATCCAACCCTGAACCTGAATGTATTCAAGTCTTAACTGACAGAAGGCCCTTCTCCGTGCCTCCCCAGAGACACCAGGCGTTCTACGACTCCCTGTTCTCCGTGTGGTCCGACGGCCCGCGCTCCCTGATGCACCTGGCCAGGTGTAGCGTCCGCGGCGCCCTGGGGGGGATGTGTATGGCCTCCGTCCCGCGGCTCCCCCTGCCGCCGTCCGTCCAGAGGTACCTGTTACTGGAGCCCAGCGGAGCGCTTTACTGAAGGGGCCCTGGAGTGGGTGTGTCAGGTCACCCTGGTTCTCCCCGCCAACTGAAACAGCCCCACCCTGAGTCGAGGCCGGCCGAGGGTCCTTCTGGTCCTTCTGGTCAGGCGACAGAGCGGCGCCCAAGTGTGTTTGTCTTTTGCTGCGTTGCCTAGCAACGGACGACGGTTGGAGGGGAGAGGCGGTTGGTCCGCCTGTACTTTATAGACGTGGGATCAAGCTTCACGTTGGGGGCAATGAACAAAGAAGCTTCACGGAGCAGCAATGGTCCAGGACTAATCTGCACCTTTCTTGTCGGTGGATGTAGTGCCTGAACCTGAAAGGACACATTTATTAAGATCCTAGTTTTCTTTTAAGGAGGACGACTGGAATGGTCAGAGTTCGGACTTACAACTGGCTCCTGAAGGAATTATAGAGATAAAGGTTCTTGGTTTGAGTCCCTGATGTCCTCAGGCTACTTGTACTCATCCTTAGCGATTTGTTTAACCCCTACCTGCGGACGGTCAGGGTAGTGTAGTGGCTAGGGGGTTTACGTCTCGCCAAAACCTACTGGGTTTGATCCCTCTATCCATAGTCTACCTGTAGACATCCTGAAGCAAGATTTATTAACACTACCTAACCTCTTATGACGTGTATTTCACTTGGAAAAAAGAAAATAACATTCAGACACAGTCAATGTTCAAATAAATGGATAATCATGGAAATAAAGAAAAATAGACAGACAATTATTTATTTATGCACAAACTGAAAGCTGAATTTGACAGCATATCAATCATTCATGGATTAATAGCATCATGTGGTAAATATATGTAGAAAGCAGAATGTATGACTATGGAAATGTATTTTAAATCCTTATACATTCAAATAATCGAATAGACCTCTAGATCAGATCGACAAGCTAACACTGTATGGTTTATACTTATCATTTAATTTAAAAATGTGACCTGTTTATACACAAAAAACTCATTGCGTAAAGGAATTGGCTATCTACCCAACAACCAACCCAGCAAGGGCCAATATTTGCAGAACCAGCCCTTAAAAAAGCCACTAGACCAGAAGTGCTTGTCTTTCCAGGTAACTGCCTGTGCACACAGCATGTAAACACATGCTGTGAGCCTGGCTCTGGGGATATGCTTCGGTTTTTGTTTTTTTCTTCAATAAAAGAGTAACTTTATTTAAAAAAATGAAAAAAAATAAAAAAATAATGAAAATATATTTTTGGGAATAAATGAGTGAAGATTTTGATAAAAAATTAACGAAGCCTCTATAACAAAAAAATGTTGCGTGTGAATTTATATATAAACTGATGTTTCAGATCATGGATTACTTCTAGAGGGAGATCTAGGTCCCTGTTCCCTTGTCCCTTGTCTTTGCTCTTCTTGTCATGTGCCTTTTCCTTTACCCTAAAGAGATTTTCAACTGACGGCTCATAGGAAGTAAGACAGCTGAAATTACGGCAGGTAGGAAGACCAATGATATCTCTTGAAGATAAAACCACTTCTAACCAAAATCTATTAGGGGAAGAGCATTGGTCTTCCTCCATGCTGTAGTTGTACAGCATGGAATGTCGAAACAAACATAACGTAACGTCTCTCCGGCATCGTCGGTCATCCATGCAAACCACTGTTGAGTAACGTGAAAGGATTTACTAAAGCCTAGAAATGTGGCTTCAATCGTGCTTTCAATGTGTGTGTGTCCCTCTGAGCCACTGTGTGTTCCTGCAGCATGGTTCCGAGTACAGGGATTGAACCCCCATGGGCCTGTTGGTGCATCTGTTCCTCTGCCAACAGTTATTTGAACCGTTTCAGTGACCTCATCCCAAGATCACAAAGATATGTGCTCGGACAGGACCAATCCTGTTTCTGTTACATGAATGCGATGTGTCTAGAAAGACAAACAGTACTACTACTAGTTGGCCTATATTGAGGATTTGCTTAGGACAGCATTCTTCCAGGAATTAATCTCGGACCTAGCTGTCCCGATATTTTACCAAAGATAAATGATTCACGCGAGTGGATGGAGATTTCGAAGTGTATTTCTACAGTGGCCAATTACACAGTGTTGTTTCAAACCTTTAGACAGGTTTTTACAGTTTACCACTGCTGGCCGAGTTTGTGAACTCTGGGAAAAAACAATTAGGGGCATACAGGTCCTCGACTCCAACAAAAAGATTTGTTGAAACAAATATGAAACAAAAGTAAATGAAACGCCCCTTTCACCCTGATTTGAGCTTGTCTGCCAACAAACTTTAGATATGAATCTAAAGCCTGATTTGTGGGACTATCCAGTCCATGTACAGTATAGGCACATGCCAAGGACAAAGCCTCCCACATAGATCCTATATATACAGGTGCTATTACTTAAGTTAAAAGCTTCTTTAAAATTGCACTCATGCTGACATGAATCTCCAAGAGATGAGCTTCTCATGAACTGTATGAGGTTATGTAAAAGTATAACAACCTAAAGTATTCCTCAGGTTACAGCTGTGTGGATGCAGCTATGTACTTGGTGAGTCCACGTGTAATCTGTTCTTCTTTTGGAATGGAGCACGACATGTACATCATGTACTAGTCGACAGCACATATGTTCCACTGTCTAGGAATAGAACATTGTGTGAGATAGCGGAAAAACACATTCACATTCATTCATTCACTCAATCATTCAGCACAACTTCCAACGCACATAGATCAAAGATACATATTTCCGTAGTGTAGTCTTTTATTCTACAGTTGAACATTCAACGATACCGTTGAAAGGGATTTCGGATCTGGGAACTGTGGTGTACAAACATATTGACCAATGGCGTGGATGAGAAGGTGTTGAATGTACCGTATGCTGCACATTTGAACAGATATTAGTGGAGAACAGTCAGGTGCTAACATTAGCATTGAGAAATAACAGTTGTCTAAAGCCGTCCTTAATATTTACAGTTGTTTCCCAGACTACTGCAATGATCCCTGTGCTCCATTTCAATACATACAAAATTATACATGTTTATTTATTAGTTTTGATTAGTCCTATTTTATATAATACTGGCATTTTTTAGGAGACTGGTAATGAAAAATATAATGTTCCCTAGTACGCTGTGATCTGGTACAATGACCAGGTTTGGCATTCACCATTTCAATAATGTCTACAGTCTAAGTACACATTATTAGAACAACACTATAATCATTATACTCTTAAACACAAGAAAACTCTTACGGGTCTGAGGGTTCAAACTTCCTGGGACACAATAATATTCGGAACAATCTGATCCAACAGGCTCAGAATACACATGCTTGGAAAGGTGATAGAGATGTTATTGGTTTGTTACAGATCCCAAAATATATATTGTATAAAAATAGGAAGGATCAAATTGAGTACAATCAAGCTTCAATAAGCCGTGCCTGGTCCTAAACGTGACAATGGGAATTATCAGAATACTGACCAAGGGCATTTCCGAATAGTCAGGGCCTGCACTTATAATATATAAATACACACACACATGCGCGATATCTGTTCGAAACGTAATTTGCAGGACTTGGGCATTTGGGGCAGCTATGGCACTAGAAATGGTTCACAGGGCCCACTATCTGAGAGAGAATCATGTTGATTGTCTCTCAGATATATGACAATTTAAAGACCTTAAATTCTGGGAAACCTTTACGTTTGCTCTCACACAACAGTGACATTCATAAGTCATCATTCTCTGATTAACTTCTGCTCAATCCATCTTTTAACCGTTATAACCATTGTTATTTCTCATTTCTTTTATGAGCCTCAGTGCAACACTGGGCTCACTGTGATCTCCAATAATCAATTAAAACAATGATTAAGTTAGAGAGTGAAAGATAGATTTTCTTTTAACAGAATTAATATACAAATTAATTTATTTTAAAAGCTTATAAAACCGGTTGTGCCACTATTATCGGGGCAAATGCGACCACCAACACTGATGGTTAAAAATCATTTTGATTTAAATATACAATAATTTAGTATAGGGAGTACATCCAAGAACAATCAAAACATACAAACAAATGTTAATAAAATCCTAAAATAAATACTTTCTGCTGGTTGTGTTTTGTGTGAGGGGAAAAATGAGGTGCTCCTAATGGCTGTCTTAGAACCTCAGGCTCAATGGTCAACCGAATACATTTCAACCTCCGTTCTTTAGTGTACCGTGGGCTGGGGTATACTAGCCATACTAGGGCATAACCGTGACGGTTCCTATGGTTTGTCCCACACTTATTCAGTCCAGGCTTGTCCCTGTTACTTGCCCATCTTCTTTGGCTCCTTGCTGGGCATGCACCAGTCGTCTGCCTCCGGGGTGGTCTGGTAGTGTCTCAAGGCGGATTGGTTGAAAACTGGAAGTCTCTCCACCGAGTCTGAGGACAACGCCTGGATCACAACAGCACAGCTTGTTGTCAGTGATGGTCCGTGGGGCTTGTGTGTGTGTGTGTGTGTGAGTTTGTGAGTTTGTGTGTGTGCATATGTGCGTGCGTGCCCCTCACCTTTAGGTAGATGACGGCCGAGGTGCCGTAGCCCTCCATAGAGTACAGCTGCAGGTCTCCTTGGAAGTACTTGGCATACAGACGTGAGATTGGCAGGCCATAGCCAAAACCAGCCTACGACAGGAGATGGAGGAAAGCGGTTGGTTTACACATAGACATTAAACATATAGATTGGACTGTTCCGGTCAACTTGTTTAAACATTAGCGCAAGGTTACTGCCAGCCTGCCTGCACCACTTCAATTGAGTATGAAGAGGTGTTTGCTTTGCAACTCTAAAGTTAAAGTCTGATTTAAGAACAAGTGGGCTAAGACATCCTAGTTAGGAATTATTTTTTACTTGTGTGGAGGCCTGATAAACAATGAATCATAACTTCCAAAAGAAAATAAGGTACTGTAGGTCCTGTATACATTTTTTTTTGAATTCAACATTGAAAGCAACCGGTAGTTCAAAAGCAGGTCGGCTTAGCTCAAGAGGTAGAGTAGATCAGCAGGTTGACTGGTGACCGGAAGGTACCAGTAACCAGAAGTGAACCAGTCAACCATGCAAGGTGACTCCACCGTGAGTGTGTGTATGATCCAATGTAAGTCCCTTTAGATAAAAGCGTCTGCTTAACGCCCTATATTTAAACATAAATGTGTTTTCACTCTTTCTTACACACAAAAAAAAACCTTATCTCCATTGTTGCCTATCCATTGTTGCCTATCCATTGTTGCCTATCCACCAGCATGTTTCATTTATCACATATTGCAGTGCGTAAATAACGTGAAACGTGTTATTTAAACCCCTGAAATCTGCGTCGGTATAAAACCAAAAAAAAGGGTGTTCATCTATAAAGCATTACATGACTTGTGTGTTCAAGGAGCAGAGTGATCGTAGGGGGTCATTCACCAGGGGAGCATTGCGGGAGTTGTCTATGTGGACGGGACTGGGGGCGGTGGAGTACATGTAGCTGAACAGACGCTCAATCTTCCTCAGAGGAACGCCTCCTCCGCGATCAGACATCTATCAGACAGAAGCAGAGCAAGGACAAAGAGGTGCCGTTTTATATTAGGAAGGAAGGTGTCTTAAAAATAAAGCCTATCCCAACTGGCAACTCACAGTTTGGAAAAATACAGTAACTATTATTAGTTAGCGTGTTTGCTTTAGCAGTATTGTATTATTTCCAACAAAAAAATGGCTTTGCATACAATGGGTCCATGGGAACGGCATTTATCCCGACGATTCACGCCTCATTTACAAAAGTACACCACAGTGTTTTGCTATGTATACAATGCATAGGAAAAAGGTACACATGTACTTTTAGCTATTGCTGTACAGAGTTCACTGTTTCCCACATGTTTTCCATGCTGCATCACAGTAATAAAGTTTTCCCCTTCACTTGTCCATGTCTTCAAACATACTTTTGATTTAAGTTAGTTAGTTAGTAAGTTATGTGCATAGCTTTTATTGAAAAAAGTATTGTGGCCCAACCCTGAGCCAATTTTTTTTTTGTATTATAGTACATTGAAAAACAACGTTTACAAAAGCGCTATATTATGTATATTTAAAGAAAAAATAAATAAATAAAGAACAACAGGAGGAAAACATAGAGGACAACAGGGCCGAGCAAACGTTGTCCGGTTACATCCGCCCAGCCTCTGTGTACACTGCTGCAATCCCCACGGAGGTTACCGAGATATCTGTGTACCTTGATAGTGAGGTCCTCTGAGCCGAGAGAAACCCGGACTTTGACTGGTGGCAGAGTGAAGCTCGCCTCATGGGTTTCCACCGTTGCTCTCATGGCATTCTGAACAGAGAAACCACACACACACACACACACACACACACACACACACACACACACACACACACACACACACACACACACACACACACACACACACACACACACACACACACACACACACACACACACTATTAGAAGGACCGGGAGCATGAGTGGAGAGAAATAGAGGTCTTAGTGCCACAGCATGACATTTAGTGGATTGCAGTCTCCGTCTCTCCAGTGTTTACAACTCTGCTCTGTTAAGCTCGGAAGGGGGTCATTCAGAGACACTGTCCCCAAAGTGCGGGGGTTTACGTTTTCAGTACCTTGAAGAGCTCAAACAGCATGTGGTAGAGGTGTGAAGGCACGTAGACGAGGTGAAGAGGCTGGTCAGGGTTTTTGGCTGCAGAACACGAATTGGGTCAGTTGGGGACACAGAGCGATGGAGAGATGTAGGTTGTGAGTAGACAGTTGGGTGATAAACGAATGCATAACTCAGATTAAAGAGAGGGTTTAAAGCCCCTGGTCAAAGATCAGAAACTACTACAACCAGCTCCAGAGAGAACATTCCATGCATTAATGATTATGCTTTGCCCTATTTTAGTCTTCAGTTAATAGCAGAAACATGTAGAGCATAATCAAGCCTTTTTGATTTAAATGCTTTGAAATAAAGACACAGTTCCTTTATAACTCACACGCAGACAAAGACACATACACTGAGGGGGAGTTAATGGAGCTGCCTCTTGGCCTGCTCCCTGAGCCAGGACATATGTACTGGCCAGACCTTGTCTGGTTCTCTGCCCCTTACATCTCTAAGATAACCAGGCGAGAAGGGTAGGGGTCAGACTGACAGCGAGAAAAGGTTGAGAGAGAGAGAGAGAGAGAGAGAGAGAGAGAGAAAGAGAGAGAGAGAGAGAGAGAGAGAGAGAGAGAGAGAGAGAGAGAGAGAGAGAGAGAAGGTTAGAGAGAGGCAGAGAGAGAGAGGCAGAGAGGCAGAGAGAGAGAGAGAGAGAGAGAGAGAGAGAGAGAGAGAGAGAGAGAGAGAGAGAGAGAGAGAGAGAGAGAGAGAGAGAGTGTGAGTGGCAGACACAGAGAGAGAGGCAGACACAGACAGACAGACAGACAGACAGACAGACAGACAGACAGACAGACAGACAGACAGACAGACAGACAGACAGACAGACAGACAGACAGACAGACAGACAGACAGACAGAGAGAGAGAGAGAGAGAGAGAGAGAGAGAGATTCTGTGTAGGTCAAAGGCCTTTATTCCGGGGGGTTTCAGAGTGCTGACATTCCCAGCTGATGCAGAGGAGAGACAAGCTAGGGACCCAGCTTAGCCAACACATTGTACAGTCACTGGATCACTTGGCCTACTTTCAGGGCACATGCGCGCGGTCAGACCTAGTTGCTCGTACTCGTACGCTGTCCTGAGTGAAGGAAGGAAGATGGAGGAGTGAAGGGAGAAGGCATAGTGTTGGTACTCACAGTTGACCAGAGAGATCTCCATGTCAGGGGAGGTCAGGTAATACTGCTCACACAGCATTTTGGAGGCTTCATAGGCATCTGCAGAGTCACGTAGACACAGCTCAAGTTAAACATTGAAATATGCTAATGAGATTAAACATTGAATCTGATTAGATTAGATTAAGAAAGTGTCAAAGTAAACAAGCCATGGCTCTACTTTTCAAATACCAGGCCTTGAGGGGAAAGAAACGCCCTTATCTGTGTGTACTGTACAGAGAGTTGTTCCTTATCTCAACGAGAGCCGCTGTGACTATGTATAGAGGCGGGCCGAGGCCGCCTACGGAGGACGGCCAGTCGTTCACCTTTGACCACCTCCACCACGTCACAGCTGGGATCGATGCTGCCGATGTGCTTGGGGTGCGCCGGGTTGACGCTGCCGTCAAATATGAGCGCTGGGGAAGCAAACGTACGTACACACACACACACACACACACACACACACACACACACACACACACACACACACACACACACACACACACACACACACACACACACACACACACACACACACACACACACACACACACGGGCTGGTTCACACACAGCAGGGGCCGTAACGCAAGCGCGATGAGGCACAGGCCTGCGTGCGCACGCACACACACACACAGAGGAGGCAGCAGGTCGGCTCCTAGTGTGGTCACTGGCCCAACACCCCGCTACTCCAAGACATGTGTCATAGCTCCAAGAGCTGGGAGGACAGGCTGTGTAGAGGAAACCGTGCCAATGTCCGATTGGACCAATATGTTAAGGATCAGGAAACGTAGATGATAATAGATTTGTAGAGTTATCAGAACGCTAAAATGGCCCAAATCACCCTGATCATCATACAGGGTTCAAACAGGGTTCAAACCAAAAGGGGAACTGCCATTGCTGTGTTCCAGCCTAGCCTTCTCTCTGGCTGTTTATTATCTCATTTAGATGGGGAAGTGTGAACGTGCAAAATCTCACGTGCCCCAATCTTAAGAAAATCTGAAGAAAAAAAAGAAGCTGTGCCAAGCACAGCGTGCTCACTATGCTGGTTCATGAGCATGCGCGTGGAGATGCGGCTCATGTAGAAGCGGTCCAGGAAGTACTGCACGTTCTGGTCGGTCACGGGGTCCACGCCGAACGCCTCCTTGTACTCCACCACCCCCTGCGCCATGGTGGGCACCACGTCGTTGTGCCTGTTCCTCACCGTCACCAGCGCCTCCGTGAACCTGAGGGCAATCCATACAGGGCGGAGGTTAGGGGAGGACGTTTTAGGGATAAGGGACGTCTTTGACTATAATGGAGCCTTTCCCCTATACCCCATACAATGTCATTGGGGATAATTTAAACAACAAAACTGCAAACTTTTCCAGCAATTTCTTTAAACAATGATGGCATAATGAGCACAGGGATTTATTGGACATCATTTGGCTAATATATACACTTTTCTACAATGCCTAAAATATCCAACCGGGAGGGATACGATTCATGACTAGAGAGTTGAGTTGTAGCGTGACTTACTTGGAAAGGACCTGTTTATCGCCTGGGTCTTTTTCCAGGAATTCCACAAGCTCCAACAGACTCTGTGAGTACCTAGTGGCCACAAACAGATTGTATTAATGACTGATAGTCCAGACATGACCATATTATTAGTATATTAATGGATTAATTGAACAGATTTATTGAATGCTTCTTTCAATTGACCACACTTTGTAAACCTGTGACCGGTCAACAGAGGCCTAGCTTCAAGATGAGGCTTGTTTGAAATGACCCCCACATAACGGAAGTTATCTGGAAGTGAAATGACTTGCCTCAGACATGGCACGTAAAGGTTCATGACCTGAATACAGATGAACCATGTGGGAGTCTCGTGACGACATCAGCCCCCAATTTGGAACAGTTCTTTTTTCCCTCCATTAAAAGCAGCAAATTGAAACTTGCGGTGCACAATTTAACCTGACATTCAAACTTCCAATGTACACAATACTGTACCACACACACACACACACACACACACACACACACACACACACACACACACACACACACACACACACACACACACACACACACACACACACACACACACACACACACACACACACACACACACACAGTGTGCGGGGAGGTAGCATTGGGAGGGTGCTAGCCCAGGAGGCTAGCGCTTCCGTTCTGCCCACTAGCTGTAAGAAAGTAGGTGAAAGGGGCCAGGGGCAGTGCGCGTGCGTTTGTCGACGTGCTGTCTTGATCCTCTGGCTGACCTTCAACAGCTATGACTGTATATCTTTGAAACTCGAGCCCGCAGACAGTGATCTTCAACACACATGTTGAAAACAACCCGCGTTAACACGTGCAAGTGTGCAGTGGCTCGTTTTAGCTTGGAGGCTGACTGCTGCATGAGGCCATTACTTTTTCCGCCCCAGTTTAAAAAAGGAAAAACCAATAGTTTATCGAGTATAGGGGCAATGCAATGACGTCGGCTAGATAGAAAGGAAGGGGAAGATTGGGTCAGGGAGGCTGGACAGATGGAGTGAGGGAAACCAGGGGAGGACATAGGAGGGGTTACATTTTAACCATGCCATTTTTTCCACTTCTCCTGTCCTTGAGCTATGCCACATCTGCCAACATCTATCAAACAGTGGAGATAAACAAGGATCAAATTCACACTGCTACGATGAATTCAAATGACCTCACTCTCAAAGAGGAACCGTGGTGGCATAGAGATCTTCTAATGTGACAATGACTCTCAATGACTAGGTGCCAGTATACCAGTATACAAAACACGCATAGGAGCAACATGACTAGGATTGTAAACTAGTGGTGAGAAACCATAGGCCACAAACTCTCCTGATAACAATATGAGCTTGTTGTGAAAGAAGCTAAAGTTGATGAGAAAGGTGGGAGCTGTCACGTGTGTAAGATGATAGCAGTTGGACTATGCAGCGGGATCGTGCTTTGACACGAATTGAACTTCAGGAAGTTTACACAACAACAAGAGGCCACAACATATTTCCATTGCAGACTGCAGTGACAGTGAATACACCGTTCTGCCTATTTGGCCCCAAGTGGTTAGGAGGATGACGACCCAGGGTAACCTGGGGCAGGGGCCCTGTTTTCAAACCATCTGCTGTATTAAATCATAATATGGAGGTAGCCTCTGGGCTTCGTCCATATTATTGTGACGCCGTTTTATTTGTCAGACAGTTTCATTATCAATCTGTCACATCTTTATGAAAACAATCTTTCACAATGACAACCACGTGATTTACATCAGAGACAGTTATTAAGAACCATGGAGAAGCTAACCGAGCATGAAGGACGCGTGTTTAGATCTACTTTGAACAGAAGTTGTCTGGTCTGTCAGGTCCTTTGGAAGTACGTCACAACTTTAAGGGACTCTGCCTTTGGCTTAAGCTGAATGCTTTTTCTGATAAGGGGAAGGGGAGCATACATTATATGACTGCACCCTCACTTATTATACATATAATATACCCGATGTCTGAGAAATAAAGAAGAATCATTCAGTTTTTTGCTCTGGGGAATCTACTGCTAAACATTGCTTTTTGGCGACATAAGAATAACTAAAGGATTAGAAATGCTAATAAATAATCTTAAGAGAATATAAATAATCCAAGCCAAAGGGCTTGTTTAGTGTGTGTAAACATGATTTGCTCACTAAGAGGAAGCATCATTTCTAATCCTCTGGTATTATGTTTCAGGGCGAGGTCCAATACGTGGGAGATTCAGAGATACAAGGTAAACCGACATGCCCTCTGAAGTTGGTTCATAAAGCATCTTCCGAATCCAGGTAGAAATCCAGCCAATATTGTTATGGGCGCAATGGCAAATAAGCCATGCCTAAAGGGTCTGATTTTCCCAGGTAAATCTTCAGTCTGTATTGGCATGGTTGGCATGGGTGAAATAGGAAAGAAGCCACGCCTACAGGGTCTGACTTCTCTCAGACCCATACAACTTAATATGATGTTGTGTTGACCGCTCTATGTGTAGAGCCAGAAACAAGTCAGAACTGATGTTGGCACTACATATCTGGTCCTAAGGTTACCGCGTGGTCTAAATAGGTATATAATAGATTAATCACTAACGAGTCCCGAACCAGAAAGGAAGAGGGAGACGCCAGTCAGCTAGTCATTTTGGCTGGCAGAGCTGGCAACGAGGCCAAACAGTATAATGAGTGTTTCATTTTTATTCAAATCACCCATTTCAAGGAAAAGGTTTAAGCACAGTGGATTAGTTATGTTACTGTGAACACATAATAGGCCTACAGACGTTATTAGTGAATATATATTATCTCAGAATATTGTAGCTTGATGGTCAAATGTAGCATACATCTAAAGAAAACAAATAGGCTTTAAAAAGGGTGGGAGAGTGAATGCCCCAGTTTGTTGTTGTCGTTATAGTTATTACACAAGAGTGGAAGGTGAACAGAATGTCTGTCTCTTTCTGGGCCATACAGCAGGTGGGGGGCCTACCAGCTGGTGAGGAGCCGAAGGGACGGAGTACCAAGGAGCTTGTCGGGTAGGAAGTCAATCTCCTTCATGATATTGGCTAATCTGACCGGAAGTTCCTGGCGCAGGAACACAAAGGAGGTTTTCTCACAGGCATCGGTCGACCCTACAGTCAGATGGCACATGCACAAAACACATCAGCAAATTAAACAAATGCAAGAATTTTATTGGGTAGTGCTTCTACGTGTACGTCTGAGGAGAACGTTACCGAGGGTCATACCGGCAGAACTGCATGCAAGGTGGCCTACTGAGGAGATGGCGATTATGATCTCATGCTATACTGTACAGTCTAAAATCCGTCCAAACGACTGTGTGGAACTGTGTGTTCCAGACTGAGAGCAGTGACATTCTGGACTTAACCCGTTATGTATAGAATTTACCGAGTGCCCTATTCAAGGTGCATTGCTGCCACAGATTGCTGTTTTTATTCATAATACTTTACTATATTCATCACGTAGTTTAACCTACCCAAAGACTTGACATTGCATGTACAGATCAGCTCCGCATAGTCTCAACACTTACCAAAGTCAATGAATTGCTTCATAGACAAAGGCGAAGGGGAGAACTTGGCGAATCGTTCCACTTGTTTTGGTATCCCGACCATCCGGCTGTTTTTCAACAGATATTGTGCAAACTTCATATTTCCCCAAGGTTGAATCACGTCCTGTTATAAATGTAAATCGGGGACACAGTGCCCTTTCTTGCGAGCTCCAGCCTTGCAGACGTAAACGGACCAGGCAGAATTCAGTTAAGCGTTATGCATTCAGTTGCTTTCGTTATGGCGACATGATTCAATTAAGGATACCCCTAATGATCCTCCGCGTTTGATCCTCTGCGTGGCATCCTTGAACTTGGAATCGGTTTCATTTTTCGAGCAAACAACTTGACTTATGTGCAGCGATTTTGTTGACAGAAAAAGTGATGAGATGGCCACTAAATTCAACCAATGAGCAGAGAGATAAACTGGATTTTGGGGGCGGGGTTTATGATGTTTACGTAACGCTGCTAGTCAATTTGGCCCATAAAACAAAGTCAAAGAAGTAAGAGATTTTTCTATTAAACAATCCTAAGAATTTATCAAATAAATAAATAAATGAAACGAAATTTACGTTATTTTGGATTAGATACGTTATTGTTGTCAGCCTGGGGAACAGCTGCACCACTTAACACGACCACTAGGGGGCAGCTTTTCCTAGACACGAGACACGGGACGCCGCCACCAGTCTCCTCTCTCCGTCTCCTCCCCATCACCACCCTGCCCTCTTTTGGATGCTCCTCGCTATGCACCTGTGTTATTTTGATACTACAAGTGACAAAATACTTAAGCCAAACATGTCTCATTAGCGTAATAAGGGTAAACGGTTCCAGCCGAGGATTCCTTCAGTGCTTCGGCTGATCTTCAACCGATGTCGGTCAGCTGACGGTGTGGTGAATGGTCGCAGGGCAGCAGTGAGACAGCATCTTTTTGCCGCCGGTGACACATCATTATCTGTAAGAGCGCACAAGGTACTGGGCATTGCAACGTTAGCTTGTTGTATAGGCGTTATTGTCTGTTCAGTGATTATATTTACAGTTGGTTAATGCCTTTGTTGTTTTGGGATGAAACGCAGGCACGCCTTTAAATGTCGCTATTCGACGTTTAGCCTATATAATTGAGGTGATTGGGGGGTTTAGCTAAAATAGTTTTGTTGTCTTGTCTTCTCAATGCAACAGAATGGCAATATTATTGCCACGCGTTTCATTTATGTACAACTATGTTTATTATCAGATTTTAAGTGCGTCACCCTCGTCAACGCAGGTATAAACTTTTGTTTGTCTGACACAAGTCTATTGTCTATTCCTAGACAAGAAATTGTTTCAGCTTCAGTTGTGTCCTGCCATTGATCTAAAGAGGCTAGACTTGGAATAATCTGACAGCTGATTTTAATAACGGAAACGGACAAATGTACATTGAGTCATTTGCTTGGTCTCAGTGCATTACACCATCACTTGTGAATACGTTGCACATGTTGCACATCAGAAAGCACAAAACACATCCTGAGGCACGTCAGACACGTTCTCATGGTTAATGATTGGGAATGACATGCTATTGGACTATGCCTGGTGTTTAGACATGGCCACCTAGTGTTACGGCAGGTCTTGTCAAGGACGTAATTTAACGAACCATTAGACAAGCATTATGTCTTTTTTGTAGTGACCGTATTTCTGGGCCCAGTGGAAAACCATGGCGGACAAGAGCGACCTCAAAGCAGAGCTGGAGCGCAAAAAGCAGCGCCTAGCCCAGATCAGAGAGGAGAAGAAGAGGAAAGAGGAGGAGAGGAAGAAGAAAGAGGTGAGGGGAAAAGTGTGTAAACACCCACACGTCGACCCAGCCACCTCACCATCCCCAACATAGCCCGGTGTAACCTCCTGTGTGTGTGTTTGTATGTGTGTGTGTGTGTGCTTACTTTTGTCAGGCCGCAGCACAGCTTCGGGTGAGCGTTCATTCCACACACAGATACACATGTTCACGCGCACATCGAAGCACGTAGATGAGCTTATGCTGTTGTGTGTGTCATATAGCGTGTGTCTGCACGTGCGTGTGCGAGTGTGTGTGTGTGTGTAGACATGAGAACAGGAGTGTGTGAGAACGTGTGTATGTGAGCATGCATCATTGCATCATTGCGCATATGGGTGTGGTGTGTGCGTTTGTGTGTGTGTGTGTGTGTGTGTGCGTATGTGTGTGTGTGTGTGTGTGTGTGTGTGTGTGTGTGTGTGTGTGTGTGTGTGTGTGGGAGTGTGTTCGTTGAGAAGCTGACATGTGTGTGCTTGTACCGTACAGTCAGAGAACCAGCAGAAGGCGGAGGCGGCGCCACAGGACTCGGACCTGGACCGAAAGCGCCGGGAGACGGAGGCCCTGCTTCAGAGCATCGGCATCTCCCCGGAGCCCCCACTAGGTAAACGACCCCCTAGGACCGCTCCTCACTGCACCCCCCAGACCCCACTCCTCACCACACCCCCCTTAGCGCTGCACAATGAAATACATGCTTACCGAACTTGCGATGCTGGCAACTCTTATGAGCTAATCCTGAAATGTTGCCGTTGATATATAGATAAAAAAATATATTTAAACACATATTATAATTAATATGTGTTGGGTCCCAATAGTAAACACTGTGGAGCAGAGATGCTCCACAGTGTTTGTTACGACATTGTAAGTGTTTAGATCATTCCGCAATACGTATTGTAAGCGCCTGTGTTATACCATTATTGTGTACATGTGTGTGTGTCAGAAAAAGCTGTTTGCATCCCCCCATAGCTGTTTCTGATTAGCTCTCATTCTTGGTCATTACCTGTGTCGCGTGTCATACGGCCTCCGTAAACCAAATAACTTAGATAGTAAGCTTTGGTTTCAAAAATAAGATCAAGATGGCGTTATGGATTCCTATTCTCCACAACTAAGCCCTATTTATAGCCGGATAGGACTGATATGCAATACCACTATGTTATACCACCAGCATAAGCTGTTGTCAATTCTTGATTGGCTTATAGTAGAAGTTATATACCCATTGTTAAGGAGATTTTACACATTTTGTATTGTGCATTGTATGTATAAGTGGCCTACCAATATTATTTAGTACATTTGGTGTTATTATATATTCATTCATATAAAAAATGATGTGAATACTGAAGTTATGTTTGCATGCCAAAAAGTATAAAATGGCTCAAATCATCTGCATTTTTTATCCTTTCTGTGTATGATTTGATTTTCCACTTCTCATTTCAAACATATATGTTTACCCTGGGTTTATTTTACTTTTATCAGTGATGGACAATTCCTGGTTTAAGAGTAAGCAATGTTTTCGCTGCCCAACTCCCAACAAATTGTTCTTATCAGTCGTGCACTAGTTGTGGATATATAACTAGCAAATCCAAATGGTCAAGTCAGACTCAATTTGGATAATGTGTCTGGTAAATGTATCAGATAAATACTAAATGTAAATCAAAATACTATTTTTGATTTGTTTTGCTTCTAAACCTGGAAATTCCCACTCTGCCTTCATTTATCATGTATACTGTAAGTATTATCAAGCAGCAATGGGTTGCACAACCTAAAATGTTGTGCACATTGTCCATTGGCAATTTAATCATCTAAGTTAATATCATTCATATCATTTGATGTATTTATATTATTCTTATTTCATCTTTAATTTTGCATTCCTCAACATTTGTTTCCTCAAGTTGACAGAAATCTATAATGGTGTCCCAAGATATGAAAAGAAAAACGAATACACGCCACTGTGCTAAACTAACCGACAGATTCAGGATCTTCCTCTTTTGCCTCCAACTCCCAGGATCCCCGGCACACCCCGCAGCCCCTGGGAAAGGCTCAGCAGTGTTCTGTAGTGGGCCACATTGAAACAACACTTAAACCTAATATTAGGTCACGGATGTACCCAATGCAGTTATAATATGCATTATGAAAATACTTTGAAAAACTATACTTTTGAAAGAAGCTAACAGAGCGACATAATAATGACCATGACAATAAAAAAACATAGAAAAAAAACAATTTGATGCTCTTTCCCCCTTCTTTCATTTTGTTTTAAAACTTTTGTCCTTTCTTTCCCCATCCACCATTACGCTTTTCTACCTATATTTTAAAACATCTCCCCTTTCTTATGTTATGTTATTTTAATGGCACCCGCCCCCTCTCCCTCTGCTTGGGGTGACCAGTCCATCCGCTGCAGCCTTTAATGCTGGATACATGTTATTTTCATTATTTAGTCCCGACCCCCGTGTCCCCCTCCAAATCAGTGAGCACGCCCAGCGAGGCCGGGAGCCAGGACTCTGCTGAAGGCGGGCCGGCCGGCAGGTGAGGCTGGCTAGTTTCCTCAGTGGTGCTTTAGAGCCCCCTAGGGGTTGGATCCGAGTAGCGTTCCTGTTTAAGAGTAATTATATTTCATTCTCCGATATCA
Source organism: Gadus chalcogrammus (assembly GCF_026213295.1). Taxonomy (NCBI): domain Eukaryota; kingdom Metazoa; phylum Chordata; class Actinopteri; order Gadiformes; family Gadidae; genus Gadus; species Gadus chalcogrammus. Next base: position 13,679,351 of record NC_079433.1, on the reverse strand, counting down.
TTTGTGTTGAGAAAGATTAAAACACCTCATCATAATTATTATTGATATAATTATTTTCCTCTGCATATATTTCCAATATATACTATCCCTTATGGGGAGAAAGTTTGTTTTACCTTCAACTTACTTTAAAATGCACTCACAATGTCAGTTTTAACTCTAAAAGGGAATCTTCAGAAATTTATTTAGTTTTGCCATTCTTCATATATTTATTCCTAACTGCGCAAATGTTGAGTTACATCTGATTTTAGCGCTTCACTTCACAAAGTCAAACAGTCCGCTTGACCTTGAGTTGTCAAACAAGTTAAGAAGGTAGCTATCCTCATATAAAAGAACATAATATATTGACATATTTCCTTTACCTTTAATGCAGTCTAAGAGGTCACCAGTAAACTTGTAAGGTGATTTGTGGCTACATTGGAAACCGTTTTATTTGATTATACTGTATATGTTTTCTTTTTGTCTGTCACTGGGAGCAACAGATATAGGTAAGGATCAGAGTGTGTCGGTGTACTTGATGTTGTGGGGTCTGGTGTTTTTTCTTCTTTATAAAACATTGTTGCTATTAGGTAAATTGTCACAACATATCATGTTTTCATGAACACAGTCAACCCATTGAAATAATCAGACAGTTTCTTGATGCTGTCTGGTCAGCAGCTAACATAGTAATACACCTTTTAAAGAAACATATTTGGAGTATACTATTTAGGGAAGGATATTGTTAAGGGTCATTGACTCCCAGTCTAAAGGTTCTGGGTTCAAACCCCAATGTCCACAGGCTACCTGTAAGGTGTCTTTGACACGAGCAAAATGCCTAACCCCACCTACGATTTAATGACATTAATCTTGGGATTAAATACTTTGACTTTACCGTCCAGTTTGGGTCAGTGACTCCATCCAATGTTAGGACGATATTTATTTATCGGTACATCACATCAATAATTCAGTACATCACAGCTGAAGTTGGTCATCCATATCTCACCAGTTCGCTCAGGTTGCTACTCCCTGTTGAGGTCCATGTATGAGTGACGCCCAAACATTGGGGTGGATCCGTCGAGGGTCTTTAGTTCTGGTATTGCCCAGGGGGTGGAGTTAGGGCCAGGAAACCAACAACACACAGGGGAGGGACTGACAATGGAAGAATATGGATTCCTATCTTCATTTTTTAGCTTGTACCAATTGGATTTTACATATCGGTGAGTTAGTTCAGTGCCTGGAATTTATTTGATAAATCCCCAAATCCCCCCACCAGAGTATGGCATGCCGATACGAGACCTCCCCATGGGGCCCCCTCTGTGCTCGTACGTGTGTGCACGTCTGTGTGTGTGGGGGTGTGTGTGATTTGTGTTGTGCTGTTTGTATATGTCCCCTCTTAGGTCAGGGTTGTCTAGAAACAAGTCACAAGCGCTGAGCGACAGGTAAGATCTTCCACCTCAATCCCCCCCCAAAAGCTGAGGTGTCCCCCCCTCGACGCTAAACGCCCGACCACCCAGGACCTCGCCGCCGCGTGGCCTGCTCACCTTAACGCCCCCCCCTCTCCCCCGGCCCACCTGTCTGAAGCCCTGTCGTCCGTGCGGTCCCTTAACACCCACAGCCCTCGGATGCCCTTTATACAACGCTTAACGCCTGCATGATTCTTCTGCACTGTCGTCCGAGTCGGTTTAACCGCTTCTGTCTGCGGTGGGGGGTTGGTGGGAGGGGCGGGGGGGGAGTCTGACAGGCTCAGCGTCCTAAAGTACCGGTGGTGTTCCTGTAAAAAAAACAACTGTCAGGATAAAGTAGTGCTTTGGCACAGTGGGACATTGGAGTCATAACAGGCATGTTGACTGCTTCTATAAGCTGCTGTCCCCCATCGAAGGAGCAGAAGGGACCTCCCAGCCCCCTGCAGGGCCATACAGCAGGTCCGGGCATCGCCAGCCTGCCTAGAGACTGTACACACACAGTGCGCGTTGGAGTATATGGTTGCAAATGCAGATAATTATACTAAAAACATTACAATTAATGAATGTGTAGATTTGTGTTTGCATTTACCCATATGAATCTTTGATCAGTTTGGATCAAAGATAATGGAAATTGAGGTTACTGAAGACAGTGAGAAACAGTTTATTCTGCTATAATACGTTTCTATATTTTATTATTTATAATATTTTATATAAGTATATATTATATAATTATTATATAATAATATATAATAATTATTATATAATTTATATATTTTTATTTAGATGACTCTAAATTGAATTGAATCCCTTATATATCTTTAATCAACTAATCAGTATTACCCTTAAATATTTCTGCATTGCAAACGTATATATGCTGAGCAGCCTTCTGTAGCTGCCTGTACATGGTTAAATGAGTGCCAGAGGTAGCTGGCATAGCTTCCTCAATACATGGATCCTCAATTCAATGTATCATCCTGTTCTGGATGTGAACGATATACATCCTCAACACCACTCTCCCATTATTCCCTCATTGCATAAAATATCCATAAAAAATCATATATATATTTTTAAATAATTAAAGGTTAAGTCTGCTTTGTTTACTTGCTGTCAATAATGATGTTATTTACATGATATCTGTGTTCCTGGAGATTTATGAATCTATAACAATGTACAACAATTTTATGCGGGACATTTTAGATAGACTGCAGACTCAGCTTCAAACAGCATAATGTACACAACCATATAATCAGCTTACTGAATTGTTTGCATGCATTGGACGATTCTGTCACTGTGCATATATAAGTAGTAACCCGGTCTGTTTCATATGCTCTCCCTCTCTGTTGGCTCCCCCTGCTGGTGAAACCAGGACACTGCAGTGGGACACAGACCCCTCTGTGCTGCAGCTGCAGTCAGACTCTGAACTTGGGTGAGGCTCGGTCTTAGTTTCCACGTCTCCTCTCTTGTCTTCCAAGGAAAACAAATCACAGAGCCCCTGGTTATCGTCAGAAGGTGCGGCTCTCAAATAACAGTGAGAATGGTATCCTCATTGAGATGATTATTGATGGATATTTGAAAGAATATGAGCCGGTAACTCACATGAACTCTCTCTGAATCATATAAAGTGCAGGTATTTATATCATAGTGAAAAATGACATTGCAGCTCATAAATCATCACATCTGGCAGTCTAAGTTCAATCTTCAGATGCTCTTGGCTTTAGTATAGGGTAGGAGAGTGTAGTGGCTCAAACACAAACTTACTGGGTTCAATCCCCAATGTCCACAACCTGTAGGCAAGCAGGTGCTTAATGACATGCCTTAATGACGACTAAAATTACACCAATTCAATGTAACTGGATTCAAACTAGATTACAATTCAATCGTTTTCTATGAATGGCTGCTAAGTGACTAAAAATAGGCAGCCAATGTTCTAACGTAAGAATAAAATAACCTCACAGACAAATGCATCACCATGACAACGTCCTGTCTCTATTCCACAGGCGTCGGATGCAGCGGCTGGGGCCATCAAAGATCGTCCAGGTGGACTTCCTCCCCAAAGAGTTGGTCTCCTACTGCAAGGAGACCCAGACCCCCCTCACCGCTCACCTCTCCGAAGGTGAGCGAGAGAGAGAGAGTGTTTGTGTTTACAAAATTCCGCGGGTGAATCCAAAAAGCCCACTCACAAGCTGGTATGTGTGTGTGTGTGTGTGTGTGTGCATTCACGCATGTTAATATGTTTTAACACAATACAAAAGTATTGGTCTGGTGTGTACGGTGTGTGTGTGGGTGGGTGTGCGTGTGCGTGTGTGTGTGTGGGTGTGAATGAGAGATGGAGCGAGAACATGAAGGGAAGAAAAGATTCAAGACTCCCCATCATAAGATCAGGTTTGACGGGGTGTCTAAACTCCAGTGTATTATCTCTGCTTAACAGGACAGCCGCTCAGTTCCGTTTCTGATGCTAATGTCGTCTCCAGCTGCAGAGTTCAAATCCTTCCTCTGCAGGGCTTGATTAGTCCAGCTACACAACGCCGGGCTCACTGGGGAGTACCAGTTCTTAAGCCAAACACATTTAAAACTCAATTTAACGCATATTACTCGGTAGTAAAAGTATCACCACATTTCAAAGATTAGTTTAGAGCGAGTCTAATTCCATTATGGCCTTCTGCACGGAGGTGGGCTACAAACGCTACAACAGGCGGGAGGGCTTTGGCCCGAAAAGAGGGGAATCGTCTGTGTGTGTGTGTGTGTGTGTGTGTGTGTGTGTGTGTGTGTGTGTGTGTGTGTGTGTGTGTGTGTGTGTGTGTGTGTGTGTGTGTGTGTGTGTGTGTGTGTGTGCTTGATCGCTCTCCTGACTAAACGCATCCATATGCAGAGAGGTGAGGCGGTGGCGTTGGCTGAGGGAGGGACGGGGGGGCAGTGGGGGATCCAAGGAGAAGGGCTCCAGTTTACCATCGGCCTTGTTCGGCTGGAGGGCGGGGGGGGGGTGGGGGGGGCTGGCAGGGGGGGGTTGCCACGGGGGCGGAGGCCGTGCATGGACGGGTGACACTTACTGGAAACGTACCGTTGTTCCAATAAACGGAACCACATGCTATTTAAGATAATACCGTGAGTGTGTGTGAGTGAGTTTGGTGTGTGTATTTGTATGTGTGTACGTGTGTGTGTGTGTGTGTGTGTGTGTGTGTGTGTGTGTGTGTGTGTGTGTGTGTGTGTGTGTGTGTGTGTGTGTGTGTGTGTGTGTGTGTGTGTGTGTGTGAGACAGGATATACATGCATAGTGACCGACCAGCCACATCCCGTCACTCACTACATATAAGCGAGCACCTGTAAACATATTCACAAACGGCCTCACCAACCCACATATACATGAACTGTAAAAGGTGTCCGCGGGTCCATACCAGCTGGCCGCCGCAGGGCAGTGGGTCGGGGTGGTGGGCTGTGTAGGGGACGGTGCTTCCTGTTTCCTGTCATTATCATACATAGTCTGGTATGGACCCTACTCCTCCCCTTCCCTCTCCTCCATGCCTCGCCAACCACCAACCCCCCCCCCATCCCCCCCATTCCCGCTAGTCCCGGATAGAATCTCACCTCGCCCAGCCTTAAAATAAGTGTCGCACAATACCCTGAATAGTGCATCATCATCATGCAGTCGGAATTGAGCCCGGAACCCAAGTGGTGTCGATACCAGGCTCTGCCTTTCCTTAACCCCTTTGCTCCTCCATATATTGCTTCATTGTGCATTGCTAGGAGAAAACCGTATGCAGGGAAGATTGAGAGATCCCATGTCCTTAATTCCTGCCAATGATGAATGCCAACATTTTCTTTGTACACACATGCCCTCAATAGAGGTCCTCAGAGTTGAGGTTAAGGTTCAATCAAGCGGATATGCAAATGCTAAACCCTGCGATTCTCAAAGCGGTACGCGTGGTTAGGGTCAGCGCAGCAATCTGGCAAAGCATCCCGTTTCGATCGTAGCATACAAATTATTGTGGCTGACCACCACCACTATGCCCCATGACAAAGTTGTTTCGTCAGTGATTGGACAAATGACAATGGGCACCGCTATATATTTTTGGCATGCATTTCTGTCTGCAGAATAACATGGATATGGCTGCTTGCGAAAGCATGCTCACATACAAACACATGCACGCCCACACACGCACACATAGATACGCACACACAGACACACATACAAACACGATGCACACACTCTTCACATAAGTAATATATTTTTCTTGCCTCTTCGTGGTTAAGCACAACCCGGAGTCTGAAGTGTGCGTCTGTCCGTGTGTGTGTTTGTGTGCGTGTGTGTGTCCGTGTGTGTGTGTGTGTGTGTGTGTGTGTGTGTGTGTGTGTGTGTGTGTGTATGTGTGTGTGTCTGTGTGTGTGTGTGTGTGTGTGTGTGTGTGTGTGTGTGTGTGTGTGTGTGTGTGTGTGTGTGTGTGTGTGCTATAAAACATCTGTGAGCCAGAGCAGTCTTTTGGAGGTCTTTTGGGAGGTGACCTTGACCTCTGAAGAACTTTCTATTCCTGCACTGTGCGAGTGTGTGTGTGTGTGTGTGCGTGTGTGTGTGTGTGTGTGTGTGCGTGTGGATGTGTGTTTCTTCAGATGTTGATTGGAGCACCTGTCTGAGCTGTGTGTTGTGTTTGTTCAGGCCAGGTCTGGGGGTTCCTCACCTTAATTAGCTGACACACACACACACACACACACACACACACACACACACACACACACACACACACACACACACACACACACACACACACATAGAAAATGTTTCAGTTTTCAGGCTTGAAGAAGCAGCTTGCAATGGCTGGGTCAAAGGATAACAATCTGTCAATCACTACCATGTGACCGGAGCTTTTATGTGTGTGTGAGAAACCAGCAGGTTGTGGCCCCAGTGGCCCCGTGAACTAATTTGGGCATGTCTGAAATACATTTGAATTTCTTTATTTTTGTTGTCAGATCGCTATCGGTTCTTGTGATCAGATTAAATCTTGGAATTATCCTAAAATAAGGATTTATGCAATTGAATAATAAAAATATAATAAACATATTGCAACCTATTTTTAACTAATTATTACTTACTCTATTCTTTGTCGTCTTTTGTTCTGTACTTTACCCTCCAATTAACTCCCCCCCCCCCCCCCTCCCTCCTTCTCATCACATTCAATTCAATGTTTTTCTTCTAGTCTTATTTTCTTCCCTGTCTATTCATTCGTCCTTCTCCTCTGGGGTCTTATTGGGGCCCTCAGGAGCCACTGGAGAACTGTGTGTGTGTGTGTGTGTGTGTGTGTGTGTGTGTGTATGTGCGTGTGTTGGTGTGTGTGTGTGTGTGTGATTAGCCTCCGGGGTGGTTTCTGCATTATGTTCTAGAAATGGACGTTTGTGGGAACAGATTCGAGGCGGGAAAAGAAGGATGTATAAGCGGCTGGGCGGTCGGTGTGTGAGAGAGTTTAGCGTATGGGGAAAAAAACACTGGACGAAAAAAAGAGGCGATCAGATGTCTGCAGAGGCCCGCAGAATTCTTGGGAGAGCGTGTGTGTGTGTCCATATGTAAGTATTCTTGTGTGTGTGTGTGTCTGTGTTTGTGTGTGTGTGTGTGTGTGTGTGTGTGTGTGTGTGTGTGTGTGTGTGTGTGTGTGTGTGTGTGTGTGTGTGTGTGTGTGTGTGTGTGCGTACATGCGCAGCGGAGACGTATCCCATGACAGTAGACATCATACCTCTGAACCCCATGCGAAGCAGAGCACCAGCAAAAATATACATACAGCAATCATACAATTTTCATAGCCCTGAGATGAGTCACGCCACACACATTGAAGGTTTTCACATAATAGCGCTTTACTCAAACACAAAGTTCCCCATGACTGACCACGACTCGGCCCTATCTCACTTTCCCACCGATAACGTGAAAGCACCAGATCAGTTGACCGCCATTGTTTCAAACCGTTATCAATGACGTTACAATGTGTGTTGTTGCGTTGCTACATGACCTATACCAGAGCGAGCGGTGCATGTGTGAAAGGACTCTAGTCCCCACCGTCATCTCTTTAATCACTTTAACTTACTGGTGACTCAGAGATTCTCTCATGGGTTGCCCTTTCGGTGAACTGTTGACACCGCTAGTTCTCACACTGACCCGCTTTCTCCGGTGTGTGGCTCGGGCGTGTGTGCTTGTGTGTTTTCCTTGTGTTGTGCATTTGTTTTTGTGTCGGGGTATGTGTGTACACGTATAATTTGTTATTGAATCAAATTGAAAATTGATTGTAATTGTATTTTCCTCAACATCAACTGTTTGGTGTAGTTTGTGCCGTGGGCACTCACACACACACACACACACACACACACACACACACACACACACACACACACACACACACACACACACACACACACACACACACACACACACACACACACACACACACACGCGCATGCAAACAAACACACACACACAAGAGTGTGTGTCCCCCATTGGCCTACGTGTGACTCTCATTTAATAATGCCTTAATATGATGACTTCTCACTTCCTCCATCAGCGCCGGTGATATGGAAGCCAGCCCCCCCCCCCCCCCCCCCCCCCCCCCCCCCCCGTAGCTTCTCTTTTCCCATTGGCTGCCCGGCGATGTCTGTCCGTCCGTCTGTCTGTCCCGAGCACTGTCCATTGTGTAGGCCAATCGGATTATCTCCACTAGTCACGGTTGGCTCCAGACGATTAACAAGGTCTCATAATGGCAGTGAATGGACACACTCTTAACACATAAAGACATGCTGGTGGGATAGAATAAGAGCTAGTGTAACGTGCACTGCCAACTTGTCCTGCCGGGGTCAAATGCAGTGTGTGTGCGCGTGCGTGTATGTGAATATACATATCCCTGGATAATTTGAGTTAGGTTAAGCCCTGGCCTTTAATAGAGTTCCCTTGGGAAAATGAAGGCTGGTGGTCAGATGGTTATGTGTGCCCATTTTTTTGTTATTTGATGTAATCTATTCTCATACATTCTCATATAGTGGTAACATCTTACATAGTCATGATGTAGTGATGCATTTCTGTCTAATGTTGCGTGGATAGAACATAAGTGCAGTTGTATTTGTAGGTCACCACCACAGACAGATCCACATGCAGAAGGTCCAGGAGGAATTCAGAAATATGGCAGAAATACTTTTTTGGATTCCCTGATGATGCCATGTGCCAAAATGTGCCGGCATCATACTTGCCTTTTTATTTAGGGAGTCCCATTATCTCTCTCTCTCTCTCTCTCTCTCTTACCAGACGAGGCCAGGCCAGTAGTCATATCCTGGCTCGGGCAGCAGGGCAGCAGGCAGCTCCATTAACTCCCCTGATCCCAATCGGAACAGGGCTATCGGCTCCCACTGTCAAACAGTCGGTGTGCATGTGTGGGGATGTGTATGTCTGTGAAGGAGCACGTGCTATAATAAGTGTGGGCTTTTGTCCACGTAGGCCAGGCAGTTAGAATTTGTGTGTGTGTGTGTGTGTGTGTGTGTGTATGTGCGTGTGTCTTTGTGTGTGTGTACGTGTGCGTGTGGGTTGGCACCAGGGCCCTGTGCAGTCCAGAGTAAATTGGTTTTGCTCGGTTGAGCTTTAAAAGACCCATAATAGACCCACTGTGGGCAAAGACACAAAGGGAGGGAGAGAGAGAGAGAGGGAGGGAGATGGGGAAGGGGAGAGCGATCCGAGAGGGAGATGGGGTGGGGGAGAGTGATGGAGATGGAGACAGGGAAAAGGTGGAGGGAAATCAAGAGAATGAGGAAGGCAGGGAGACGGTATGGAAAAAAGGGTGAGGGATGGAGAGAATGTGAAAGGGATGGAGATGGAGAGAGGAGGAGATGGATGTATTGAAAAGAGAGAGATGGAAAGATTAAGAAAAGGAGAGATGGCGAGCAAGAGAGATTTAACGAGATGGAGAGAGAGAAAGAAAGACAGTGGGGGAGAGAGAGAGAGAAAGAAGGAGAGAGATAGAAAGAGAGACAGAATGGGGGAGAGAAAGAGGGTGAGGGGAGAGAAGGAGGGAGAGTGAGTGAAGGAGAGAGAGAGGGAGTGAGAGTAAGTGAAAGGGCAGAGACGTTGCCTAATGTTGCTGGATAACTTAAGTGCAGCAGTTATGATATTACAGCAGTAATTGTAACCAATGAACCACAAATAAGCATTTATTTGTGCGTGTGTGTGTGTGTGTGTGTGTGTGTGTGTGTGTGTGTGTGTGTGTGTGTGTGTGTGTGTGTGTTTATGTGCAACTTAAGCAAAGCCCCTTGTTAGGGTCTTGGGTCAAGAGTGCATTGAGAGTGTATGTGGTCTTTGTGCTTGTGTCTGTGCAAACGGGTGTTTGTATGCAAGGATCTGCTCCGGTCTGTGTGTGAGAACGCTCTCCAGTCTGTTCTGGCCCATTAGCTTTGCTGCTTCTGAACATGGCAGCTATACAGTAGTAGCGATACACCTCTCTGGTGCATTTACAGCAGTCCGAGCTTTTCTTCTGACTGGTAATGGTTCCTAGGTAGAAAGGTCTTTCTGAAGTATCGAAGCCCATAAAGGCTTAGCACACACACACAAACACGAACATGCACAAACACACACGCACACGCACACTCATACACATTAACATTAACACATACACATTAATATGTGTGCACACACAAACACACACACACATACACATTAATATGTGCGCACGCACACAAACACACACACACACAGATTGGAAGCAACCAGAGCTTTTATGCAGGCCCTAGCGTTGCCTGTGAACTGAGGTTGGCTGGAACTGCCTCCTGGTGCTAACTCCACATGTCTGGCTTTTATGACCCTGATTGCTTTTCATGACATTCTTTCGTCCGCTATTAATAATAATTAATTTCATTTCACAAGTGATTGCTTAAAAGTACAAAAGAAAACCCTACAAAAAATGGACGGATTCATTGTTAATCATTTGTATATTTTTGATTGCTTTTGGAAAGATGGAAAAGGGGGCGAGAAATGACTAACGGAGGAAGAAATACAGTGGATAAAGGAAGAAAGAAAGAATGAAAGAAAGATACATTTCTTGATTTCAGATGAATTAATCCCTTATTTATGAGTGAGTTTTACCCTTAGAAAGATTAATGTATTTCTTTGAGATGAATTTATTCCTTATTCATGAGGATAAATGTGAGTGAGTGTTTGTGATCACACATTCATATCTACTTGTTTGACTACATATCATCTGCAGTGATTATTTCTAGTGTTATTCCAAATAGAACAGCATGGTGAGCTGTTTATGTGCCGTCTGACAACAATGCAACTATTGTATGCATTAAAAGAGGAAAAGGTATTGTCTTTAGTTTTCACATCAGGTGTGTGAATACAAATTAAATACATAAAAATATAATTATATGATCATATGCTTTACACATAGCTTTGCTTTGCATATGTGTTTTACATGTGGCACACTGCACATTTAATCTTCCCCCATATTTGCTATTTGATTCAATGAAATGAATATCAGTACATCTGCTCTCATGTTTAGTGGTTTCTTATTACAAAGATTGCCAGGAACACACTTCCAAGCGGCTGGTTATATTTGTATACACAAATGTGTGCCTCGCTGAATGTCTAAATCTAGAGTGTGTGTGTGTGTGTGTGTGTGTGTGTGTGTGTGTGTGTGTGTGTGTGTGTGTGTGTGTGTGTGTGTGTGTTGGAGGTTGTACGTGTGTGTGTGTGTGTGTGTGTGTGTGTGTGTGTGTGTGTGTGTGTGTGTGTGTGTGTGTGTGTGTGTGTGTGTGTGTGTGTGTGTGTGTGTGTGTGTGTGTGTGTGTGTGTGTGTTGAAGGGAGGGGTGTGTGTGTTAGCCCACATATGGAAGTGCTTGTTTCGATGTTTTTTCAGGGCTGCTACAACAGAACAAGCAGACCAACTTGTGTGTCTGTCTGTCTGTGTCTGTGTGTATTTGTGTGTGTATTGCTGTGGGTGCGTGTGTGTGGCCTCTAGTTTATAATGGAAGAAATGTTTTGTACTGTTTTGTATTTGCAGTTCATGAGGACGCTATCATAACAAATTCACA
>NC_079433.1:13660371-13662871 GCF_026213295.1 Gadus chalcogrammus | reverse complement strand
GATTGGGGGGAGGCGTGGGTGGTTAACGCGCCGTCCCGCGGTGAGGCTCAGGTATTAAGCGGCAGGTGACTGGAGCGAGTGGGGTGCGAAGGAAATGGAAAAGTGTGTTATTTTGCGCACCCGCACACGCACACACACACACACACACCACACACACAGACACACAACACGTAGACCATGAACACAGAAACACCCAATGGCATGCACACATACACAAACATATATGCACACAGGCAGACTCACACAGTTACATACACACCTATAGATGCCTGCGCACACACGGGTGGTCTCTGTTATACTCTTTTCAGCTCGCGTTTCACATTGCGCTGATTATGCACTATTCCACCAGTCCCCGCTGTGACCGTGTGATTGTGTGTGCCTCGGCGTGCGTCCGTCTAGCGTGACCCCGGTTGTATTCGTGGTATTTCCATCCCCCTCCACGTAATCAACAGCTAGCATCACAGCGTGGCCCTTTTGAATACAGAACATACACGTTTCCCTTTCCTTCGCGTGCAGAAAAGGATCGCTGTGAGGTCTCCGGCTGGGAGGAAATAGCGGAGATGTTTTCTGCGCCGGGGACCATGACAGCAGACGTGATTCACGATCAGCTGGCGGTGACGCCAAGCGCGGAGAGAGACGGAGGCTCCTTGTGGAAGCGTGATTGGGATGGGGGCGTGCATTCCCTCTGGTGAGGTGGCCCACCGAGGCCCATGAATCACGTTCTCCCTGAGGTTGGGGCTGGTGGGTGGGGGGGGGGGTGAGGGAGAGAGGGGCGGGGGCTGAAGGATGATGATGATGAAGATGACGGTTTCTGACCGCTCCTCAATGTGGTCTCTCTTGGAGGGGCGGAGTCTGGGCCCCGCCCGACCTTGTCACCACACATTCTGAGCGGCGGATCGGAGAGTCAGGCGAGGTCACACTGTCGCCGAAGACCAAACAGAATTAGGAGGTAATCACAGTGTGCTGGTGCATGGGTGGAGGACAGTTGTCACCCTGTCTTTGTAGATATTGTTGGGTTATTTCTGGTAAGAAATTTGTTTAATTGTTCCGATATTAGTTCTGCCTTCTTTTTGGAAAAAATGCGGGAGAGGGTATTTCTGTTTGTCATTTTTTTAAACGTCGCTGACCTGGGCTACACTTTGCTGTTTACAGCAATATCTTTGACCAAATCCTACTGCCCATTATTTTATCGACATAGGAGTTGTATTTAGTGTGGAAGCTAAGACCATGTCCCCACCAATGAAAGACAATTCACACCACAACATGTGAACAGAGAACAAAACGTTTGGCGAACAAAATCCTCCTACGGTCCTCCTACGGGATAAAGGGATATGACAGGTCTGCCAATCGCCAATCCCTCCCATCCTTTCCCCTGGCATTCCTCTCACCCTGTCCCATTCCCTCCGGACCCGTTTGTCTGTGAATGTGCCCGTAGTTGTGCTCTGTAGCCAGGGTAAGAGAGTGTTATTCTTTTCATCAAAAAATATTCTGCCTTATTTGTCCTTCAACACTTGTCTTTCATAATGTTACCGAATCCATACCGTTTGGAAAGACACTTCGACCTTGTGTTAAACGGACCGTGGGAAACTTCTGTAAATTGCATAACTCCCATCAAGGCTGGTCCCAGGACAGGCCCGGCCTGGGGCCGTTGTCTTGGAAACCTAACCCTAAAGCTAAACCGAATCCCTGAAACCAAACCCTAACCCTAATACAAAACAATAACTCTAAAACCTAACCTTAAAAGTGTTAAATAATTTGAAGTCCGAAATAACCGGCCTAAGGTTAAGACGCTCTGCTCTTTACAAAACAATCCATAAGTTAACGTAGTAAGTTGTATGAAGGAACACCTGTACACTGTGATCAGGATTCTCAGATTCTATACTAGTCTACCTACCCGAAAAACGGCATTGTCTCTGCACGGAGTGGCCTGCGCACTTCTAAACTGAACCCCAAAAAAATGTCTTTGTTCAATAGCAGTCATAGGCCGTCCCTCATTCCACAGATAAATAACTATCTAAATTTGATGTGATTTTCTTTAACCTCCCATTAAACAGACGACCCACAACTCAAAAAAACAGACAAAATGGCAGCCTGTTTTTTGGTTCCCTCGTCTTGATAGAGAGGTCAGGGAAGTGGTGGTGACAGAGGGACACTCTATCCACTGGGCCAGAACAGCGCCTGCAGCTCTAGTCGTTTTAACACAGCCTCTGGCCAAACGCCTAACTGTGTTAAACACACCCCTGATGTGTGTGCGTTTCCCTTCAAGCCTACACGCAGACACACACACACACACACAGACGCACGCACGCACCACACACGCACACACACACACACACACACACACACACACACACACACACACACACACACACACGCACGCACGCACCAAGGCAATGTCCACAATACATACATACATTCATGGTCCACGTGGCCATGTGTGTGTGTGTGTGTGCGCGTGTGTGTGTGATGGACACAACCCGTCTGCGGGGCGTGATGTAGT
>NC_079433.1:13652467-13654967 GCF_026213295.1 Gadus chalcogrammus | reverse complement strand
TCTCCTCCTCCCACCCTTTCCTCTCTCTTCACTTCCATCTTCACCTCGTCCTCCTTTTCCCCACCCCCACCCCCCCCCCCCCCCCCCCCTCTCTTTCCTGTGACTCTCCCGCTTCCTCCTCTTCCTCCCCCTGTCTCTCTCCTGTTACTTCCTGGTTCCCTTCCTCCTCTTCCTCCCCCTCTCCCCACCGTCGTCCTGCTCCACTCTCCCCCCCCTCCCCAGTACCCAGAGCTCCTGGTAGCCTCCTATAACAACAACGAAGACGCCCCCCACGAGCCGGACGGTGTGGCTCTGGTGTGGAACATCAAGTTCAAGAAGGCCACGCCGGAATACATCTTCCACTGTCAGGTACGTCACTATAGACCATGGTCCCCTATAGACCTCCCAGTATACATCTTCCACTGTCAGGTACGTCACTATAGACCATGGTCCCCTATAGACCTCCCAGTATACATCTTCCACTGTCAGGTACGTCACTATAGACCATGGTCCCCTATAGACCTCCCAGTATACATATTCCACTGTCAGGTACGTCACTATAGACCATGGTCCCCTATAGACCTCCCAGTATACATCTTCCACTGTCAGGTACGTCACTATAGACCATGGTCCCCTATAGACCTCCCAGTATACATGTTCCACTGTCAGGTACGTCACTATAGACCATGGTCACCAATAGACCTCCCAGTATACATGTTCCACTGTCAGGTACGTCACTATAGACCATGGTCCCCTATAGACCACCGTAACCTACAGACTACCCAGAGCATGCCTTCCACTGTCAGGTACGCCACTATAAACCACTGCCACCTGTAGAACAGTACACTTTCTACTCCCAGTACCTTAATGGACACTCTGAAGCTATGGCAACATTACGGTTCCGTTATTAGGATCAGCTGGCTCGTTTCTAGAATTATTATTTTTGTAATATTTTTGGGGGTTTATTGATGTTGATATTTGGGTTAGGTAAGTGAATTCTGTATTTTGTAAACACACACGGTATGCGAGTATTCAAGTGGAGACGAGTTGGTCAATGAGGCTAGCTTCTTTCCCCCCCAGTGTAGCAGCCCATGGATGTCAGGATGATATCTTCTAATCTTCCAACCATTTAAATATTTCCTTCCCTCCTTGGTTGTGAGAACTGTTTTCCTGGCAGCCAATACTCTGTGCTATTCTATAGCAGGAAACCCGAAACCCAACGTTTGGGAAGACTTTGGCAAGCACTTCCTCACCACCTTATCACCACTCCAACCCTCCAGGCGGAGAAAACAAGACAATTAGATGAAGGGAAACGTATCAGAGTTTCCCCTTTTCCGGAACAGGCTGTCACCGAGTGACAGTTATTTAATAGAACAAACGGAGGTTTTAGGTGTGGAAACAGACACCGCTAGGTAGGGCGGTAATCACACAAGGCCTGGAAGTCAGAGGAGGTAGGGAGGGAGGAGGGATTATAGAGGGATGGAAGAGGAAGGAGGGATGGAAGAGGGAAGAGGGAGGGAGGGATGGGAGTGGGAAGAGGGAGGGAGGGAGGGATGGGAGTGGGAAGGAGGGAGGGAGGGAGGAAAGAAGGGTAGGGAAAGGGGGAACGAGGGATGGAAGGGGAAGGAGGAATGGGAAGGGGAAGAATGAATGGGAAGGGGAAGAAGGAATGGGAAGGGGAAGGAGGGATGGAAGGAGGGATGAAAGGGGAAGGAAGGATAAAAGGGGAAGAAGGGATTGAAGGGGGAAGGAGGGATGGGATGGGGAAGGAGGGATGGGAAGTGAGAAGGACGGATGGAAGGAGAAGGCAGTAGGGAGTGAAGGACGAAGGGAAGGTAGTAAGTAAGTATTAAAAGAGGGATGGACAGGAGGAGGATGGATGGAAGGTTAGGATGGAGGGATTGAGATAAAGGGGGAACAAAGGAAAATAGAAAGGACAGACGGTAGGGAGGAAAGGAGGGACGGATGGTTTAATGGAAGGAGATGAGGAAAGGAGGCAGAGAAGGATGGAGAAAGGGAATAAGAGTAAATCGGGTGTTGCGGCCGGCAGTCAGTTCCCAGAAGGCCATGGGAGCAGATCGAGACGCCATGGTAATAAAAGAACATGAGGCATACCACTTCCTGATCCAATGCTGCAGCGTGTGTGTAGCTGGCCCACCCACAACCCGCATTGTACCCTGTGTGTGTGTGTGTGTGTGTGTGTGTGTGTGTGTGTGTGTGTGTGTGTGTGTGTGTGTGTGTGTGTGTGTGTGTGTGTGTGTGTGTGTGTGTGTGTGTGTGTGTTTCATTGTACACATTAGCTGCACAACTTGCTTTAACGAACAGAAATATACCTGTACACACTCGCTATACCATGTGGATGTTTGGTATGCCAATTTTGCTTCTCTCTCTCACACACGCACACACACACACGCACACACGCGCACACACACACACACACACACACACTCGCGCACAACCATCGACCACACGCTGCGCCAGATATTGCAGTGAGGCCATAAAAAGCTCTGCCTTCATGATG
>NC_079433.1:13632467-13647467 GCF_026213295.1 Gadus chalcogrammus | reverse complement strand
TCATACCATCATTCCTCTCCCTCTCTCCCTGACTCTTTCTCCACTCAAAGTGAAGAAAGAGCTGGAGAGAATGAGGGCCGGAGCAAACCCTCTCGTGTACCTCTCCCTGCTCCCCCTTGCACGCTCCCTCCGTCTCTTCCCCTCTTCTGCTTCTTTCCTTTTAACCTGTTTAATATCTCGCCGGGTTCCATCTTTCATCTGTGTGTGTGTGTGTGTGTGTGTGTGTGTGTGTGTGTGTGTGTGTGTGTGTGCGTGTGCGTGCGTGCGTGCGTGCGTGCGTGCGTGCGTGCGTGCGTGCGTGCGTGCGTGCGTGTGTGTGCGTAGGTGTTATCCCACCGAGCACTTCCTCTTAATATAAGCGGGGTCCCGCCAGATGCACTTAGCCTCGTATGCCGGTGTGAGCTACAGCAGACGATAAGGTGGTGGTGGTGGTGGTGGTGTTGGTGGTGGTGGTGCACGTGGGCAAACATGTTCAGGCCTCTTCCTCACACACAACACACACGCTAAGTAAGGCTTGCTGGGTGTGTGTAAGACATACACACCTGAATACACACCCATGCGTCCATCACAGGACAGGGATCAGGACAGGGAATTCAGCAGTTCTGATGTCAACAATCCACCTTCTTCTGGGGGGAGACGGCACAGAGCCTGAGACAGAAACCATCAAATGCAAGCGGAAGAGTTAAGCCTTGTGTCCTGTTTGCTAAGGAGATGTTCTACCAAAGAAAACAAGTTCATCCGAGGGGATCAGGCTTTCAGACGGGGATTTTAATAAGTAAATCCCAAGAGTGGACAATCTACACAGTGTTGATTTGAAACATTTAGAAAAAAAAAAGTTTGCGTTTCGGGCCAGTCGAGTTTGAGTTCGCCAATCACGAGTTCGCCAATCGCGCTTACAGATCCGCACTTTCAGCCTCACGATTGGTTGAAACTAAGATGAAGCGAGGAAAGTGAACCCCCCCGTCCACCTAGATGTGGGATGGTCTTCCCTCAGACTTATTAATCTAAAGTCTGATTTGTGAGACTTCCTCAGACCCAATGTTGGACAGCAACTCTCTTGCGAGGGTATGTTTTATGTAATTCCCTTTCTGGAAGCTGTCAACTCCCATCATGCTCTTTGTCTGTGCTGGCAGCCAGGAGATGACGAAGCATGTGTCTAGGAGCAGCAGCGCTGAACACCAAATAAAAGTGCGGTCCAGAGAGAGCGCTCCTCCCTGTATCCATTTAGGTATTCTTTCAGTTCTTGGAGAAACGTAATGTTTGTATCACTATCTATTCACGCTCGCCTGGATATTGAGATTGAGATGAAATGACAGTGATGCGGAGCTGGTGGTAGGAGCGTGAAAGCATCCTGGTATTATTTAAACAGATGTGTGCGTGTGTGTGGTGGGGGTGTGTATGTGTGTGAAACAGTGTGTGTGTGGTGTGTGTGTGTGTGTGTGTATGTGTGTTTGTGTGTGTGCGTGCGTGTGTGTGTGTGTGTGTGTGTCGACAATCAAACTATGAACTGATGTTTTCCTTTCAAAGACGGGAACAACCACACCAGATCAAATCATGTTTCAAACACTATTGTGAAAAACTCTATTTAGGAATAGTAGCTGTACAGGCAATATTCCACGATAATAAGCAATAGGAATATTCCACACACGCCACAGCCTCCATGTGTGTGCAATGCATGCATGATAAGCGTATCCAAGCGGCACATTGTGCGCGTTGGACGGTTCTTCATAAGCCACACTAAACTCTTACATTTCATAAAGCGTGACAGCCAGAAATGTCGAGCGTGCTTCCCTTTAAAGTGTCAAACCGTTCCCCCAGCCCGGCGTAAATCTGGGACTTCCTTATAGCCGGGCGACAAATTGGAACGCGGCCGATGAAATGACACAGTATATTATTGAGAAGAACACATAACTCAAGGGCTAATGCGCTTAAGTGACATTTGATTAGGAGGGTTTTGGGGAAAAAGGCTTTCATGCTAAGGCCAACTCTGCTGCCGGCTGGCCCACTTTATGCAAACCATCCGGGGATCGTTTCCAGTAGCTCTGGTAGCAGGGGCTGACAGTGTGTGTGTGGGTAATAATGACATTATGTATTTTCTTTCCCCCAAGAGCAGAGTTTAGTCAAAGGCTTTTCCTCCTTAAGATGGATGCCCTGATAGGGCTGAACAGCAGAGCTGACATATGGGGCTAATTGAAGATTTTCTTTTGCTGCTTCCCGTTTTGATTAAAGGTGATAACCGGTTGGATTGTGTGTGTCTGTGTGTGCGTGCTTGCATGTGTATGTGCATGCGTGTGCGTGTGTGTGCGTGTATGCATGCCACAAAGGGCCATGACATGGGATGTATTTTTCTGAAGACGTTGGTTTATTAGCTGTCTGATGAAACAGGCCCCTGAGGGCCCCTGAAGACAGCACGGAGAGCAAAACATTACGCACGCCAAACCCATCCGCTGGAAGCAGCATTTAACCATTCACAATACTGTCACACACAGGATCAATCCATTGAAAGAGCACCAATTTGTACTTTGAGCATGGTCTGACTGGTCAAACGTTAAAAAGTAATTCTTAAACTGTAATTAACCCCCGGGACACAGATTTGTCAAAATAACTTAAAGTGTGGTTTCCCTGACACATTACAACATTCTACCCCTCAGAGCAGAGAAAGAGAGAGTGGGAGAACGCGAGAGCGAAAGACATTGAGATGGAGAGAAAAACCAGAGAGAGAGGGGAGTGTGCACTGTTTCCAATGCCTCTGTTCCAGCCCTCTGCTCTGAAATGAACCGGGCGTTGAATGAGTAGGGTGGGGGTTAGGGTGCTGTGGGCTCGTGGGGGTTCAGGGGGTCAGGGGAATCTGTCACAGCGTGAAATGTAACGCTTTAAATGGGTTAATGTTAATGAGTTAGTCTGAAATCAAGCATCTCTATTCATGTACATGAATGAATGTATTCATTTATACCCATACGGTGCTGACACATGGCGAGGTGCGCGAGGAGAAGGAGGGTTCAGGGTTCCCCAGAAGGCTCATGTAGGAGATTCCCCATCACGAGGAGGTAAGGGGAAGGCCTCCTGCTCAGGGGACCCCAGTGCTCGTGCACTCACACGCTGCACGACTCCCTGTTACCTCTCACTGTGTTTCACAGCGTCTCTCTCCTGTTCTGTGGCCGTGCTTATTCTGGATGGGTCCGTGTGGGTCAGCGCACCAACAGGGCACGGGACGGGTGGGCGGGGCCCGCTTTGAGGTGAGGGGGGGGGTTGGGGGGGCGGAGGGGGTGGGAGCAGTGGTGTGCGGTAGGGAGGCTGTGCGGGGTGGTCGGTTCAAGGGTGCTCTTGTCCTGATGGAGGCTGCACTGAGCGCTCCAGTGGCTGCTGGTGGTTTTTCGTCTTTTTTTTTCATGTGGTAATACGAAACGGCTGGCAGGGAGAGAGAGAGAGAGAGAGGGAGAGGAAAAGGGAGAGAGATGGAACGTCAGAGAGAGACAGAGAGGGAGACGGGGACTACAATTCCCCCCTTTGTGTCTCCCCCGCCAACGGGACCCCGATCGTCACTCCTCGGCCCCGTTGTCCGGAGAGCAGGACCCTCAGCGAAGCCCCCGCCACCCCCCAGGACTCATCTCGGACCCCTCCTCCTCCTCCTCCTCCTCCTCCTCCTCCTCCTCGCCACCCATCACGAACCTCAGCCTTGATCACTCGCTCCCTCATGCTCGGTCTAGCGTTACCGACCGCTCCGCGTATCTGTTTATATCCTTTCTCCCCCCCCTTCCCTTTCCTTTTTGACTCCTTCTTTCTGGTCGGTTTGTCTTTTTTGGGGTTTCTCGACGTCCGCTATTTTCATCTTCTCAGTTCCCTTCCAGCATTCGGTTGCTATTCTCAGAGCCCTCTCTGTCTTTGTCAGGCCTCTCCTCCGCCAACTTCATTCAAGTTTTTACTGTAAGAAGAATCCAGCCAACCTCCCTCGGTTCTCCCAGCGTGACCACAGAAGCACACAGCAATGCTCTCTCACTCTGTGTCTCTCTCAGTCTCTTTCACTTTCTCTCTGTCCCTCTCTCTCTCTCTCTCCGTCTCCGTCTCTGTCTCTCTCTGGCCAAATCCCAAAGTCAGCCCCAAGGACTAAGGACTCACAGACTTAATGGATCTTAGGTGCTAATGAACTTAAGTAAATGAGTGTGTGTGGCCACATGGGCTCAGATAGGTATATATGGGATTGGGACAGAATTCTACACGAGAGCACGTTACCTTGGCAACGTTTAATGACAAAGATGTTGCCGACACTTGCCGCGGTTTATGTCGCGACGCTTTGAACTGTGGGTAATTCCCTTTAGGTGAAGTCTGCACTGATGCGGACACACGGAAAGGGCTCGGTAAGGGTGGACCCAAACCCTCACGCCCTTTGGAATCCAACAATGGGACAGCCCTAAAGCCTTACTAATTTCAGGAGAACGCGCAGCAAAGTCTGTGAGTCTGTGAGTCCAGGACTTTGGGATTGGGCCTAGGTCTCTCTCTCTCCTCCCCCTCTCTCTCCCCCTCTACATCTCCCCCTAACCCTCTTCCTCTCCCTCCCTCCCCCAGTCTCCGGTGGTGTCGGTGGGCTTCGCCAGGTTCCACCCCAACCTGCTGGTGGGGGGCACGTACTCGGGACAGATCATCCTGTGGGACAACCGGAGCCACCGCCGCACTCCCGTCCAGAGGTCGCCCCTGTCCGCTGCGGCTCACACCGTAAGGGCCGCACCCCCACCCCCAAGAGAGTACCCTCTAGCAGAGTTTCTTGGCGTGAGATACGTTTTCGCCGTTATCCGGTGTGTTCAGTGAACAGCCCGCCGTCATGGCCTCAAATGTTTTGTTATGCTGATTGGCCGAAGGACTCGTCAATCAAGGCAAGTAGTCCACTGAAATCGTCCAGAGGTCCAGACTGAAACAGAGTGGTCTGATCAGGATGGGCTCCAGGCTAAAGCAACATATCCTATCAGAGTATATATATCGGAAGATAAGCTACGATGTACCGTTTTTGAATCGCAGACCGAAAAAATCTAAATTGATTCGAAAGGTTAAATATGAAATAAATTATAGAATGTTCTGCTTTGACACATAAAAAAGACAAACACACATGGCTACTGCACCACAGTAGCCATGGGCTCAAGCTCCCCACAGCCAGTTGGCCAGTCGGCAAGCCAGCCAGCCAGCCAGCCAGCCTCCGGGCTCAAAGCGGCCTCTGTGGGGCCCGGTGGACAAATCAATTAGAGCCCAGTAATGACATAATGGTTTCACACCCTCCTGTGGATTTACCCAGCGGCCCCTGTCCCCAAGAGTCACTTTAAAGGGCCCCGCTGCAAACAGACCTGTGGCCAGCCCTGGGAAAGGCAAGGCCCCACACTCTCCCCACAGGGGGGGGTTCTGTTTGTGTTAGTGCCGACACAACCCACCCTTGGGACGGGTGGGGGCAGCCGACCGATCGGCGGTGGGAGGGTTGTGAACACGAGTGGAAAGCCATTCATCAAAGCACCTCCTTTAGTCCCGGTTCAGGTCCCACCAGTCCACACCTGTTGGTTCCTGCTATACGTTTGTTTTTTTGTAGAATCGCATTGCAGATGTTTGCGGCGTCTCAATAATCTCTCCAGAGTTTCTGCCTCAGTCTGGGGCGAGGGGAGAAGTTTGGTGAACTAGTTTTGCCGCGCGAATCATCAGGATACGCGCTCAGCGATCAGAAGAACAATCAAGATGATCATCCCAGGGCTCATTACAACGCCTCATGAATAACACATGAACGATCGCTAGCTTCAGATATTGACACGCTCACAATGCAGGTGCACCAGCCCCTCTTCTGTTTATAATTGTGTACATGAACGCGTCTCGTGTTACTGCGGGGTGATGATTGCATTGTGTGTTATTGTGTTATTGTGTGTGTGTGTGTGTGTGTGTGTGTGTGTGTGTGTGTGTGTGTGTGTGTGTGTGTGTGTGTGTGTGTGTGTGTGTGTGTGTGTGTGTGTGTGTGTGTGTCAGCACCCAGTGTACTGCGTGAACGTGGTGGGCACCCAGAATGCCAACAACCTGATCACGGTGTCCACAGACGGCCGGATGTGTTCCTGGAGTCTGGACATGCTCTCCCAGCCGCAGGTAGCACACACACACACCCCTACACCGCCTCACATACCCCTACACCGCCTCACACACCCCTACACCGCCTCACTCACTCACAAACCCCTCCTGGAACACCCATCAAAACACACAAGCTATAGAGGAAGTTAGACATGGGGATCAATTCACTTCTCTTATTGCTTTGTTTTCGTGTGTGTGGATGTGTGTGTGTATATTGTGTGTATATGTGTGTTTGTGTGTGTGTTTGTGTGTGTGTGGGGGTGTATGTGTTTGTTTGTGCGTCCATATATGTATGTATGTGTGTGTGTGTGTGTGTGTGTGTGTGTGTGTGTGTGTGTGTGTGTGTGTGTGTGTGTGTGTGTGTGTGTGTGTGTGTGTGTAGGAGAGCATGGAGCTGGTGTACAACAAGTCCAAGCCCGTGGCGGTAACGGCGATGGACTTCCCCACCGGAGACGTCAACAACTACGTGGTGGGCAGCGAGGAGGGCACCGTGTACACCGCCTCCAGACACGGCAGGTAGGGACACTCACACACACACACACACACACACACACACACACACACACACACACACACACACACACACACACACACACACACACACACACACACACACACACACACACACACACACACACAAATCCATACACACACACATCCATACACACACAAACACACACACACAAATAAACATCCATAAACACACACACACACAAACACATACATATATACACACATCCATATATATATACACAGACATAAATATATACATACACATCCATATATACATACATTAACACACACACATCCTTATATACATACACACACACACACACACACACACACACATCCATAAATTCACAAATACACATACAGCTAAATATACACACAGACACGAACACGAGTGCACACATACTGCACACACGCTTACACACATTGTCGTGTGGTTGTTGCTTTGATACCATAGAAACCATATTCTAGTCAAACCGTTAGTATTCACAATTCAAACGGTCCCTTATAGTACACTCTATTCTATATAGTCATACCATGCACGCCACCAGCTCATGAGCATCCTCCCCTCGCCCCCCCCCACAGCAAGGCCGGTATCTGTGAGATGTTCGAGGGCCACCAGGGGCCGGTGACGGGCATCAGCTGCCACAACGCCGTGGGCCCCGTGGACTTCTCCCACCTCTTCGCCACGTCCTCCTTCGACTGGACCGTCAAGCTGTGGAGCACCAAGGTACGCTCCGACGTGAGTAGCAGAAGCACACACACTCGTTACTATACTGTGTTGAACCCTGACGGTAAAATGACCTGTTGACATGGGTTATTGTTAATGCTGTCATAACATAAAGACAGCAGAACTGCCAAGGGATTCCCTGGTTTGGATTTCACAGGACTGACTTGACGTGAACTGGCTTGTTTTGTTCCACAGTAAGGACCACAGCAGTCCTGAGTAAAAGAGAATGCATGGCAGCATTGAGAGAGAAAATAAGACATAAATGTAAATGGAAGATGACCACTTGCTCTCGAGAGTCCCATGTCTGGAGAGTGAGACGCAAAGAGACATATAGCCCGAGGACAGAGAGAGAGAGAGAGAGAGAGAGAGAGAGAGAGACAGAGAGAGAGAGAGAGAGAGAGAGAGAGAGAGAGAGAGAGAGAGAGAGAGAGAGAGACAGAGAGAGAGAGAGAGAGAGAGAGAGAGAGACAGAGAGACAGAGAGACAGAGAGACAGAGAGACAGAGAGACAGAGAGCGAGGGGAGGCGGAGAAATCGACGAAGAGAGGAGACTAGGCTGAACAACAAGAGTGGTTGGGGTCCTAAAGGCACCCTCTGGGGTCCCCAGAAGGTGGGAAGACCCTGCAAACAAATCAGCAGCTTTGAAAACGTGAAGGTTTGAGAACGATGTATAATGCGTGATACGAACTCCGCAGCCCGTCTTCCGTGACAGGTGGCGACGTAGTGCTAAACACCCATTTCTGTGATGTGCACGTGCATCACAGTCCACCGCATTAGAACATTGTGATCACCGGAACACTGTTATTTGACAGGATTAAGAGGGGGATTCCCTTTCCTTTGAGGGCTACCGCAGGAATGCCGGTCTCCTGTCCCCATTAGCCCTAATGCATGAGTGTCCACAAGGATACCTGAATCTGGCTGCGTGTGTTTGTGTGTGTGCGTGTGTGTGTGTGCGTGTACCTACGCGCACAGCACACAGGCACTCGCACACACCTTTGCCTCCTTTTTCCTGACCTTACCCTCAACTCCCCAGAGGTTGGCCTTCAACCCCAGGAGTGGTATCCATCAAGCACTGTTGGATCTGGAACACAAACACACACACACACACACACACACACACACACACACACACACACATACACACACACACACACACAAACAGTCATACTGTATTCCAGATCCAACCATTTTTTATGCGCTGATTTAATACACACACGCACGCACGCACACACACACACACACACACACACACACACACACACACACACACACACGCACACGCACACACACTCCCTGCACACGGCTCTGAGGTCCCCAGTTGAAGGGCTCCAGTGTGTGTGTTTACACACTCGGCGGTGCGAACGCTGCGGTCGGCGGACACATTCCCCACGCAGGCCCGGAGCCCGGGGACGGGCCGCCGCGGCCGCCGCCAGCGCTGGGGTTACGGTCGCGCATAACTTGAACCTTCTCGACTCCCTCCACCCCCTCCAAACCCCACCCTACACACTCCCCACTCCTCCCCACGAAGCAGGAAAACACTGCTTCTTCAGGGAAGCCTTCGGAGCCTGATCTCTCTCCGGCGCTCTCCCTGTCTCGCTGCCTTAATCCCCGTTGTCGTGGTACCTCGAGAGATCGGCCGGTTGGAAGCGCCTCACCGATATCCGTTGCAATATACTAGCTCCCATTTAAAAGTCTGTCAAACAAACGCCGCATTAAGGGGGGGTTGTCAGTAGTAGGACATTTGTAATGGGTTTGGCCTCAGACCGTGTTGGTTGTCAGGAAAACACACGAGTGATCCCCATGCGCTCCTAATCACTTTGAGGACCTTAGTGACACAGGCCTTAGTGAAGTATAATTTCATTACTTTAGAACGAGCCGTATAAATGTTTACAAATGGCCACAAGTACCTGAGAGGTTGTCGGACTGACGTTCGCTACAAATCTACAACCGTCCACTCGGCAGTGGAAGTCTGCGCGGAACATTCTAGAACCCTCGGATTGGCCTCGTTTCCATCAGCAAGCAGAAGATTCTTTAACTGATCGCGCGGAAAACGTTTTTTAGTAGATCACGGATGGACGAGTAAGTATAGTAACCAAGTAAAGAGAGACACACTCTGGCTCTTATTTACATTTGGGGTACCTGGGACGAGGCAGTGAGCCCTTGATTACGCTGAGCGTGCACACCATGATGCCATGATTAAAGGGCAGCTCGTGTCTCGCTCGGTTAATTAAACCCTTACAGGGATTTACCTCTTTCATTCTGCCTCGCATGCACGGGAGAGAGAGGGGGAGAGGGCTAGAGTGTGGGAGAGAGAGAGAGAGAGAGAGAGAGAGAGAGAGAGCGATAGCCTGGCAGACAGAGAGGGATTGAGCGTTGGAGTGTGGGAGAGGTAGAGAGAGAGAGAGAGAGAGAGAGAGAGAGAGAGAGAGAGAGAGAGAGAGAGAGAGAGGTTGACCCCTCCTGATGTGATGATGAAACTGGGGGGAAATTGAGAAAACGAAATAAAGGACAGTAGAAGGAGGGAGGCGGGGTGTGGGGGCGGGGGCGGGGGGGGGGGGGAAGGTGGAGGTGGGCTACATTCCATTGCCCCTGCCGTCCCAGTCTACCGGTCTCCTCTCTCTCACACGCCCCTCCCACCCCACCCAGCCCAGTACCTGCCAGGAATGCAGCTCAGGCCCTCTGGAATCTAAACTGCACACACACACACACACACACACACACACACACACACACACACACACACACACACGCATCTCTACTCTCTCACTATTGTTCTCCCCTTCATTTGGCTCTCTCTCTCCCTCCTTCCCTCTGGGTGTTTGTGGGTGTCTCTCGCCCAGACAGCTGGTGCGTTGAGGTTACAGTACACCTTGTGCAGAGGACTCTTTCATCTCCCCCAACAGTTTTATGGCGCTGTGTGAATGTGCGAGGGCTTTTTAATTAGCCTCTTTACCCAGACAGGCCCCAAGGCTGAGCAGCGCCACTCTGTCTGTAGCCCAGTCCTTCCTGCCCCTCTGCCTGCCTGTGTGTCTGACTGCCTGTGTGTCTGACTGCCTGCATGTCTGCCTGTGTGTCTGACTGCCTGTGTGTCGGACTGCCTGTGTGTCGGACTGCCTGTGTGTCTGCCTGCCTGTGTGTCTGCCTGCCTGTGTGTCTGACTGCCTGTATGTCTGCCTGCCTGTGTGTCTGCCTGCCCCTCTGCCTGCCTGTGTGTCTGGCTGCCTGTGTGCCTGTCTATCTCTCTGCCTGTCTCTCTGCCTGCCAGTCTCTCTAGCTGTCTGTCGCAATGCCTGTCTGTGTGTCTTCCTGTCTGTCTCTCTGACTGCCTCTCAGCCTGCCTCTCTCAGCCCGACTGTCTCTCCGCCTGCCTGTCACCTTGCCGTCCGCCTGTCTCTTTATCTATCCATTATCCTCTTTTATCCTCAAAGATCCCCGTCTGTCTGGTGTGGACTCCGATGTAGACAGACAAGCATACAAACATACATACAAACACACACTCACTCAATTACATTTCATATCTGCTTGATTGGCGCCACCTTGCTTTTTTTTTGCTCTCTCTCTCTCCGTCTCTCTCTCTCTCTCTCCCCAACTCTCTCTCTCTCTCTCGCTCTCCCCCCCTCTCTCTCTGCTCTCTCTCTCTCTCTCTTTCCCCCCCTCTCTCTCTGCTCTCTCTCTCTCTCTCCCCCTCTCTCTCCCTCTCTCTCTCGTTCTCTCCCCCCCCCCTCTCTCTCTCTCTCTCTCTCTCTCTCTCTCTCTCTCTCTCTCTCTCTCTCTCTCTCTGTCTGTGTCTCTGTCTCTGTCTCTGTCTCTGTCTCTCTGTCTCTCTCTCTCTCTCTCTCTCTCTCTCTCTCTCTCTCTCTCTCTCTCTCCACAAACAACCAAACAGAACACAAACAAGATGTCTCCTCACGCCACAGTCCACGGCGCTGCTCTCTCATTATCCCCCCTCGTCACTTAAACATGAACGTAACCCCACGTCGGGGGGCTGTGTGTGTGTGTGTGTGTGTCCTCTCCTCTTTACGTCCCCCCCCCCTCTCCTCCCGCAGCACAACAAGCCTCTGTACTCGTTCGAGGACAACGCCGACTACGTCTATGATGTCATGTGGTCCCCGGTGCACCCTGCGGTGTTCGCCGCCGTGGACGGGATGGGCCGCCTGGACCTCTGGAACCTCAACAACGACACCGAGGTGGGGGTGTGTGTGTGTGTGTGTGTGTGTGTGCGCGTAAACATGTGTGTATCTGCGGTCAGTAGATTTTGGTTTGATCAGTCAAAGGGTGGGGTCATGTCTGCATGCGTCTGTGTGTGTGTGTGTGTGTTTGTGTGTGTGTTGGAGCGAGTGTGTGCTTGTGTGGGAGCGTGTGTGTCTGTGTGTGTGCATGTGTCGGGGCGTGTGTGTTTGCCTGTGTTGGGCCGCCTGTGTGTGTGCATGTATGGGGGTGTTTGTGTATATGCCTGTGAGGGGCCATTCCTGTGTGTGTGTGTGTGTGTGTGTGTGTGTGTGTGTGTGTGTGTGTGTGTGTGTGTGTGTGTGTGTGTGTGTGTGTGTGTGTGTGTGTGTGTGTGTGTGTGTGTGTGTGTGTGTGTGTGTGTGTTTGCGTATGGGGTTCTCAAGGCCCATACTGTAGCTGGATGCCCGCCCAAACCACGCGACCAAACAACCCACCCTTCCCCTTCCAAGAAAACCACCCCCCTCTACCCCACCCATCTCTCACACACACACACACACCCACACACACACACACACACTGAAGATTCCTCTCTGGGCGTCGGTGTCACTCGCCCCTTCCCCAATCCCTAGCCCCCCAGCCCTGTCTCTAAATCACCCTGGGGTGACACTTGTGACTCCCACCCATGCTACGCCGCCCGCCACCATCCAGTTTCCCGCCACGCCCACCCACACGCCCCCCCCTCCTTCACTGCCGAGACCCCCCCCCCCTTAGGGCCCCTCAATACATCAGCGTCGGCGCGTTTCTCCGGGCACTGGATGCATGGCATCATGTCTGCCCTGCTGCTAATGGACGCTGGAATGAAGTAAATACGTTGGCTAGGTTACCAGGAATAACACTTTAACTCCCAGCTTTACGCTAAGTGTACTGTTAATAAGTGGTGCTAGGCTGTCGAAAGCTATTATAAAGTTGTGTCAACATCCTGTTTATAAGGGGTGTTTGTGTGCGTGTATGAGTGTGTACGTGTATGTGAATGTGTATGTGAGTGTGTGTGTGTGTGTGTGTGTGTGTGTGTGTGTGTGTGTGTGCGTGTGCGTGTGCGTGTGTGTGTGTGTGTGTGCGGCGGCAGACCTTAAACCGCCCAGGTAGAATCCGGGGCTGAAAGATTGCTTCTCCTCGCTCGCCAACCTCTCCGTCTCCATGGAGACCACGCTCTGCCCCGTACATTCTGCCTCGACGCAGCTCTCCTCTCCATAGTGCCTGGATGCTATAGTCCGCAACATGAGGCAGAAGCCAATGTCATCGTAACCAAATCCAGTCAGGTGACCCGTGGGCCGTCATGTGATTGGTGGGAACACTGGTGTGAGTGTGTGTTCCGACGGGGCCGTGGTTCCCAGGGCCCGACTCAACAGCAGCCCTTTCACAGACAAGAGGAAGAGTTCATTATCCACAGGCTCACTCCAGCTAACAATGTGCTTTAAGAGCAACGCTCGCCCAGACACACGCCCCCACGCACACACACAAACACACACACATACGCACACACATACGCACACAAGCACGTGCACACACACACACACACACACACAAACCTCCCATGTGCGCATTCACACACAGTCAATCTTGTAGCCACAGACTTCCATTGTTGCTATCATATTAAAAACATACGTATAACAGCATTAGACGAGCGGAGCAGCAAGGCGCGCCTGGTTCTCATTTCCCCCCCCCCACACCCCCCTCCCCCCCTCTACACACACACACACACACACACACACAGCCAATTTGGAGCGCTGGGTTCAGATGCACTCGGGCAGAGCAGTAGGAGCTAGCGTGGGTAATGGCAGCCAGCCCGTGGTGAGGGCCCAGCTCAGCCTCGTGTGTGGGGGTCCCTCCTATTGGCTGACGCCGCGCCAAGGGGGCTTCTGTCCCCCGCCGGTGACGCGCCCCGCCGTCAGCCTCCCACCGTCACCGGCGGTCAGGGGACGTGGGTTCAAACGCTTCTGAGGACGTGGGATTCCTCAGAGAAACGTGCGTCCGGTGGGCCGTCCCTGTCAGCGAGCGCCGTGTGCTCAACCACTCCGTGGTCCAGATGTGCAAGAACGCTGTTAGTGGGACAGCCTTTGAGAATTGACTTTAACGTGTACGCCCGAGAAGTTCAAAGTATTCTTGGTTAGTGTGTGATTGCATGGTTTGGTAAAGGTAAAGACAGCGTTTGGCCTTTTGCTTTGAATACCGTCCGCCCCCCTGACCCAGAATGACTCCAGCAGGAGGGTGGGTTTGCCTTTGGGAGAGATGGCAGGATCTGTATTACAAATATTTGTGAACCAAAACAGCTCTTTTTTTCCCCCCGCGATGCATACTTTAAACCCTGTGCTTGTTTAGCCCGCAGGCGAGACGCCATTGTTTGTGTTTTTTAATGGGCCAGTCCTATGAAGATTTTATGTGCTTCATTAAAAAAAAAAAAAAATCCCATTGCTGTTTTAACTCCCAGCCACGTAACCCCGCCGTCGGTTGCCTGGGAACCAGTCTGATCTGGGAGCTAGGTTCTGCTCCATTAGCCCGAGTCCGTCTTGGACTTGTAACAAGGGCCCCCGGTTTGAAAAACACACACTGCCATGTTTGATGTTTCCATTGGCGAACCCGTAGCTGTGTCTGCTCCGTTGTGTACTCTGAGTGTATCTCCGTCCCTCTCTTCTATTTATAGGTGCCCACCGCGAGTGTCACCGTGGAGGGGGCGTCGGCCCTCAACAGGGTCCGCTGGTCGTCAGGGGGGAAGGAGGTCGCTGTGGGCGACTCGGAGGGACGCGTCTGGATCTACGACGCCGGAGAGGTGCGGGTTTCCGTGGGAACTGTGTCCATGCACATCTGTGATATATATAGCCCAACCTAGCTTTGTTGTCGACGGGGAATAGGTTAACCTGACTATTGTTGGGTAACATCCTTACTTTACCAACAGCGATATATTGTTTCTCTTTCTTCCGACAAATGTACTTATTGTAAGTCGCTGTGGTGTCTGCTAAAGGCCCTAAATGTAAATGTACACATCCAATGTTGAAGCGCAAAGCTGGTTCCGCAGTCAAACCTCCACAGGCGCCATCATGACCCGTTTGAGGACTTTTAAGCATTTCAGATCACCCCCCCCTCCCCCCTCCCCCCTCCCCCCTACCCCTCAACTGTCGGGCTCAAGCATTGATGTTTGGGCTTGATATTTTCCCTGCTCTTTTAAACGGCCCAGTGTGACTCCCCCACCACCACCACCACCACCGCCGCATAGCGGGCAGCCACCCCAGCTGCGCCCCTGGACTCCAGGCTCCTCCTGGGGCCCTGGTTGCGGGCCCTGTGTCTGTAACCATAGCTTAGCCTATAGGCTAAACATAGAAGCTCTGCTGTGTGGTACAGCGGGCGAGAGAGAGACAGGGAGAGAGAGACAGAGCGGGGGAGAGAGGGAGAGGGAAGGAGGGAGGGAGAGAAAGAAAGAGGGAGAGAGAGAGAGAAAGAGGGAGAAGA
>NC_079433.1:13592280-13624780 GCF_026213295.1 Gadus chalcogrammus | reverse complement strand
TTTATGTGTGTGTATGTGTGTGTCTGTGTGTGTGTGAGTGCGTGAGTGTGTATGTGTGTGTGTGTGTGTGTGTGTGGGTGCGAGCTTGCCGACCTGGGCACGCGTATGTGTAAGTGTATTTACTAACATCAAAACCAGACGACTGGTCGATAAACACTGCAGAGAAAATGACAAAGTCTAAAAGGTGTTTATGGAACGCATGGACGTGCTCGAGCATATGCACGCACACACACACACACACACAGAAGCTTTGTGGTCTTTGTCTGCTGTGTGTGTGTGTGTGTGTGTGTGTGTGTGTGTGTGTGTGTGTGTGTGTGTGTGTGTGTGTGTGTGTGTGTGTGTGTGTGTGTGTGTGTGTGTGCGTGCGTGTGGACTGGCGGCCTGGCTTCCATACTCCTGCCAGAGAGGTTAGACTTAATGACACGGTATGGAAGAAGAGAGGAGAGGAGGGGGAGGAGGATGGAGGGGTGGACGGGGGGGAAGGAGAAAGGGTTGGAAGGGAAGGGAAGAAAATTGGGAGGCAGAAGGGACGGAGGAGCGATAAGAAGGAAGGAAGGAAGTAACATTAAGGAAATGGAGAACAGAGGAATAGAACACAAGGAGAGAGAGGAAAGGGAGAGGGACGGAGGGAAAGAGGATGAAAGACAGAGAGAGAGAGAGAGAGAGAGAGAGAGAGAGAGAGAGAGAGAGAGAGAGAGAGAGAGAGAGAGAGAGAGAGAGAGAGAGAGAGAGAGAGAGAGAGAGAGAGAGAGAGAGAAAGAGAGAAAGAAAGAAAGAAAGAAAGAAAGAAAGAAAGAAAGAGAAAAATAGAGAGAGAGAAGCGAGAGAGAGAGAGAGAGAGAGAGAGAGAGAGAGTGAGACATAGAGTCTGAGAAAGATAGTAAAAGAGAGAGATAGATAGCGATAGGTGAGAGATAGACGCAGATAGTAAGAAAGAGATTGGGATAGAGCGAGATAGAGAAAGAGAAAGCTTGATCCTGAACAGTGGGCGAGAGCTAGAGCTAGCGAGAAAGACAAGATTCATAGAGGCCTATAGAGAGAGAGAGAACCACAGGACAGACAGACGGGCAGCCACACGGACACCCACCGCCACCAGGCAGTTCTCCACGAAGGGGGTGAGCATGTGCGGCCGGATGGTGACCATGATGTCCCTGAAGTCCAGGGCGGAGATGGCGCCGCTGCGGTCGCCGTCCCGCTGCACGAAGGCCTGCCGCGCGTGCTCCCGCTGCATCTCCTGGGGAGGAGGAGGGGGTAACAGGACGTCATCATCTGCATCAGCATCGCCAACACTGAGGCCCACGGGTTTAGATGGCATGTAATGGCGAAGGGGGAGGTTATAAGGGGGGGTCACACGCACACATACAAATACAAATTTCCAAAGCATTGTATTATAGGCAACAGGAGTCTGCTGGGTGGTTTCAGTCTTCTTACCTGGTACCACCCCGACGGATCTAACTGCCCCCCCCACACACACACACACAACCTACAGAGAACACTCAGGAGACACACACACACACACACACACACACACACACACACACACACACACAGCCAGGCAATCTGTCTAATCACTCTACTGCTCACTTTATCTGTCTTCTGACAAACACAAACACAAAACACACACACACACAAGGTAAATAACTAACACTCACAACCACACACACACACACACACACAGACACACAAACACACCCACACACACACAAACACACACACACACACACACACACGTGCAGTGTGTATAAGTCCAGAGGGACGACAGACGGCTGTGGTAGGGAGTGCTCCCACAAGGCCCTTGAAATTAGCAGCCATTATCGGTACCTGCAACCACAAGTCTGCAGAGAGACAGCCAACAAACCGCCGCTCACACAACACAGAGACCAGGCGGATGGAAGACACATCCCTCTGCTTACACAACACAGAGAACCAGGCGGGTGGAGGACACATCCTCACACAACACCCTCGGAAGAGATGACAGACAGCGACCCAAACTAATTATATTGATATTATTTATTCCTTACTTACTAGTGCGCTAGCCATGTCAGCAATGCTCCTCGTAGTGATCCGGGTTAGAGTCCCTGCTACTCTTACGTGTCATTCCCAACCTCTTTTCCGTCTAGCTTTACTTTCCTGTCCTTAAAGCTAAAACAAGTCCACCCAAATATATATTTGTTCCTTGTTAAACATAGCAAAAATCTGAGCTGTGCACACACAACTGAAGGGACATTGGGGGTTGGGTTGGTGGTGGGTGGGTTGGTGGTGGGTGGGTGGGTGTTGAGTCAGTGTCCAGTGTCTCTGCGTGGCTTGGGAGTTTCAAAGGAACATTCATGGAGACGAAGAGTATGCATTAAGCCACAGAGGAGTACGGGTGAATGACTCACTGCAGCATAAAGGGTTAACTCACTCTCCACTGCCTTATGCTGGCGATACAACGCAATAATCACAGACAATGAATGACTTGTCGTCACTGCATCGGTGGCCTCCCCTCGTGTTTATGTTGACATTCATTTAAGTGATGCTCTTCCCTCGCCCCTCTTTGCCGTAGTGCAAATTGTCGCGACGATGTAAACTATTACTTCACATTAAAAAGACACTTGCCAAGAGGAATATCCAATGTATTCAACCCTTAATCTAATACACATAAAAACAAAATGTGATTCATGAGATCTTGTTCAAATGATTTGTAACCACAAGCAGCCTTGCATATAAATTGATTAACTCTGACATTTATTGCGGGTTAATGAGCCTGAACGCGTCCTCCGGGGCTGTGATCCAGATGAGCCATCCGAGATGCGGAGCTGACATTTACATTGCAAAGCTGAGTGGCGCCCAGTGTGGAAAAATAAGAGGGGTGAAAATAAAAAAGGCAGCCGATCTGGCAGGCTTGTGTCAGTATCACCTGTGAGCACAGTGGGGGAGCTGAGGGAGGGGCCGGGCTGGCTAGCAAGAAGTAAGTTGAAGTCAGAGGAATAAATAGACAAATTGGCCCATAAAAACACACACACACACACACACACACACACACACACACACACACACACACACACACACACACACACACACACACACACACACACACACACACACACACACACACACACACACACACACACACACACACACATACAATCACTGAGTAAAAAAGGTGAGATTTTCAGCCTCCAGACTTGGTGAGCATCCGACTGGATGCCTCTGTGTTTGTGAGTAGGGTTGGATCGCACGCCAGAGGAATAAACCGCTCAGGAGGGAGGGGTGTGGGGGGGGGGGGGGGGGGGAACAGCTGAATCCTAAAAAGCCAAAACAAAGGAGAGAACCAGATGAGAAATGTGTTTGCGACCCGTGTTCGTCCAATTTCATGTGTTGTGTTTATTGTTTGTGAGCATGTGTGTTTGTGTGTTTGTGTGTGTGTGTGTGCGTGCGTGCGTGCGTGCGTGCGTGCGTGCGTGCGTGCGTGCGTGCGTGCGTGCGTGCGTGCGTGCGTGCGTGCGTGCGTGCGTGCTTAAAGTGGAAGAAAGACAAAATAATAGCAGATACATCCATTCTAGCTGTTGAGAATCTGGAGGACCATGAAAGAACCACACGCAGCAACCAAACAACCATTGTCTCAAGGGATAGGGAGGGGGGGGCAGTTGTTTAACATACTGAGCCTGCTAAAACCTTAACCTGTTGCAACTGTGGGAGGGGTCTTCAGGGAAATGGCTCTCACTCAGAGGGAGCGGTCCGACGTCCAGCCGGCGGACATTTTAAGCCGTGGAGATAAAACAGCGAACAAGGAGGTTCCGTGAGTTCTGTCGTTTTGTTTGTTGCGGGATTGCACGGGAAAAACACGTCATTAAGAAACCGTTTGTTTTTTCCACGGCCAATGATTCGAGTTGGACGCCTCCCCCTCTTCCTTTCCAGTTTTCTGTTTCCGCTCAACGGGAGTTTGCGGCTACCAGAAGAGACAGAGCCATCTTAACTTACGTGCAGGATGTGCCTCTGAGCCATCTGCATAGCGTTATCATATCAGTCCCCCCCCCCCCCTCCCGGGTAGAGGAGTCCCGTGATCATCTCGTGGATACTCCGATGTGCGTATTCTTTTTGAGTGTGTGAGGGTTCGAACGCGGTGTCTCCTTCCACGCAAATCCAAATATTCTGTCTCGGCCTGAAGGTTTAGGATATGTGCGCTTGGCTCTACGGACACGCGTTCCCATAGGTGGAGGAGCGGCACACTGCAACAGCTCTGACCACGCATGCTCTCAGCCCCGTTGGACGACTTCCACGCATGAGACGGGAAAAATGCATGTAATTGGTGAGAATCTCTGGCTTCCATCGGAACAGTAATTGCCAGAGAGGGAGGGAGAGAGAGACAGAGAGTGAGAGAGAGAGAGAGAGAGAGAGAGAGAGAGAGAGAGAGAGAGAGAGAGAGAGAGAGAGAGTCATCCTGAGGAATGTGCGACATAACCGTTTTTTGGCCAATAATCCTGTTCTGTGAAACATCTGGCAGCGCCATGGTTATCATGGCGAAATGGACACAGAAAAAACATCCGTGTTGGACATGAGGGATGGCAAGCGAATGGTGGGAGGTTGGGTGTTTTGGGGAGTTTTAAGAGACCCAGCAATGGAAATAAAAGAGGTCAGCTCTTATAGCTGGTATTTTAGAACCATAACATAATCATAACACAATTTGAACAGTTACAGGTATCCATTCAGGGCCATTGAATCACTATATAAAGGAAAGGGAGTGAGTTCTCTGTTTGCTTGGAATGGATTCAAATGGCGGAGGATTAATCAAGGACATGCCCTTAATGGCCAATTGCCATGGAATTAAATTGTGCTAGGTTTGGGTTTACTGTGTGTTGAGTCATGCGTCATGCATGTAGCGTTGTACAACTATATGCTTTTCGTTTGGGCTCCTGACAGTCATTATGGGCACCCAGGAACCCTCGGGAGGTTTGATTCCCCTCCTTGAGTTTGACTGCATACTGCAGAACATCTCTTTAATGGAGCAGTTCATACAGATTTATTTTCACAGGACATTCGTTTCCCGACGCCTCATCTCCACTGAACCATCAAGAACACTGTATTGCATGACAGCAGACTTTCCAACCAAAACATATTCTCTCATTCAAGAACAAATATAAAGTCTTTGTTATCACATAAAGGTCATCTGCTTCATAATTGGCCTCAATTTATCAAAGCCCAAAACAACCTCAAACCTATCCGGATAATCATCCAGGAGGAATCCACTGGAAGCGGCCAAGTATAAAGACGATCATAAAATCCCCGATCATTATAATCTTTTCAAAAACATCAAAGTATGTACTAGTTTTGTTGCGACGCCTACTACTCCTCTGTAGCGAACGCGGCGGGCATCTCGTGCAGAGCGAGCGCTTTTGTTTCTCCAGGCAGTTTTCCCCCCCCTCAGCCAGCCATGAGATGATCAAATGCAGCTAGCAGCCGCGGCGGAAATGTGCATGTTCAGGCTAAAACAATGAGCACCGCTGGCTGCCGGCCTGGGAAAACCACTGACTGACTGACCGACCGACTGACTGACTGCCAGACTGAGTGACTGAGAACCAGGATCGCTGTCAAACTTTGAGTTACGGCGTCTATACCTGCAACAGCGGCGCACGATGCAGCATGCGAGGACTCGCATGCTGCACGAGACTACCACAGGACGGAGGCCGTGCACGCAGATGGGGCAAGCGACATTGGCACACCCCCCCATCACACACAGCAGGGACAGAGAGGAGTGTGCGGAAAGACGGGGAAGGTGAACGCAATGAGGCAGGCGACATGCGCGCACACACACACACACACACACTAAAAACATACAACAATATCTCGATATCCCCATGCGTCCCACTCACTGTATGCGAGACATCTGGTCTCGGTTAAATGTAATATAAAAAGCTCATTCAGATACATGGTGAGTGTGGATGCAAAGTTGGCACGCATCGGCCCCTCTTTCATAGAGAACACCTCCCCCCCCCGCCCCCCCCTCCTCCATCACCTCACCCCCTCCACCTCTCATTGCTCAGGCCTGATTTAAGTCTAGACATCATATTGGAAAATGGCTTGCACGCCACAAATACACCAGAAATGTCCCCAGCACCACTAGCATTATAACATTTATGGAGGTGAAAGTGTTCCTGTACCTGGGGTTAGCGTGAGCGCACCGCTGCGCGGGTTGCTAGGTGCGCGTCAGCTAATGGAAAACAAATGCTGACAGTGTAGCAAACAGAAAAACCTCAGTGTTTCATTAACGAGTAATCCTCTCAATGTGGAGAGACCCGAGTTTGAAAG
This sequence comes from Gadus chalcogrammus, assembly GCF_026213295.1. Classification (NCBI taxonomy): domain Eukaryota; kingdom Metazoa; phylum Chordata; class Actinopteri; order Gadiformes; family Gadidae; genus Gadus; species Gadus chalcogrammus. Next base: position 13,618,492 of record NC_079433.1, on the reverse strand, counting down.
CTATACGGCCGAGGGGTGTGTGGGAGGGTGTGTGTGTGTGTGTGGGTGACAGAGTGTATGTGTGACGAACATACATACAAGGATGGACGGACGGGTGTACGGACAGACGGATGGACAGACAGACAGACCAGACAGGTAAGCGGATCGGCCGACACGACGGACAGAAAGGACAAACCAGGCAGACAGACATTCATATTGACAGACAGACAGATATAACCGACAGTAAGACAAAGAGACAGGCAGACAGGCAGACAGACAGTCAGAGAGACGTTCCACCCACCAGGAGGAACTGGGTGAATTCCCCGTAGGTCAGGTGCCTGCTGTGCCTGCTGCCAAAGTGCAGGCGCATGAACTCACAGTCCCAATTGAAGGGGATGTGTTGGTGGATGGTGGTCTGACTGAAGACCTGCTTCACATCCTCTGCAAGAGAAACACAACACACACAACACCATTAGATACATGCTTTATATTAAATGTGGTGTAGGGAGGATACCTGACTGGATTGACATATATATTGAAATGAATTTACTAATACAACAAATCCATAAATGATCAATAATAATTTCGTGAATTGGCATGAAGTACTTTTTTATGCAACATTACTTTATGCTTTTAGCTTGTCCAGGTTAAATACAAACATTTTATGACTTTATTCCTTAATTCATAGCATGCAACCAAATACAAACTGCTACAGCCGCTACATATAGCTTGTATGTCTCCTCTATATTATATGCCTCATTATATGTATATTTCTCTACATAATGCACACCTAAATATCGGCGATAGAAAGAAAATCATGGTGGGATTAATTATGGCCGAGGTGTTAAGTCCTAAACTACGATCCTAAAGGGCCTAGGGGCGAGAGAGAGTGGATTTTCTAAAAAGGCTGCCTTGGCTCCCACATTGTGTTTTCCCCTGCAAACCTTGTACAGCTTCTGCAGAGACACTGAACATGAGTCCCAAATTACAGCCTTACTGGAGAAACAAAAACAAACCAATAGGGCGACCTGTTTCTTATTACCAAACAAGCCGCGCTTCTGAAATAAACCTAGTAGGGATAAGGGGGGAAGAAACAATTTGACAAAAAAAGAGAAATAAAAATCGAGAGAGTGCCAGAGATAGAAAGAGAGTGTGAGTGAGTGAGTGAGTGAGTGAGTGAGTGAGTGAGTGAGTGAGTGAGTGAGTGAGTGAGAGATTGAACCAGAAAAGGTGATGCTTTCTCTGCCGCCAGGCAATATTGCTTGAAGAAGAAGGAGAAGAAACGCAGCTCTGGCAGTTTTTTTCTTATTATTTTTTTACACTTTAATGAGGCAATAAATATACAGGGTCTAACTCCGGCTTAAAGGATATGAAGGTGTAGGGCCGTGCAGAGCCCGCCATTTATATTATCAGCTTTTATAGACATGTCAACACTCCCCTCTTATTTTTTTCCTCCACGATTTTCTGGCTGAAATACAGTTGCATTTCACATGCTTAAGATGTTTCAATTTTATGAACTCTATATTCCCCCCCCGAATTATGGATTTATTTTGACCCAAGTCGGGGTAATGGGAGTCGCGAGTTTTACAGAAATGACTCTGACGCTTATTATCAAATAATAAATGGCCGTGCAGAGCGTAATGAAATCAGAAGGAAGCCGGGTGCAGCCGTCCGCTGTTCGGAAAAACAAACAGGGCTTCAATGGAGCCTAGGCCGACGCAACGAAGGCTTTTAATAGGCAATAAAGCTGCGAGTCGTTACATAGGTGGACGGCCGCGAGAACTTCAATCTCCACCGTCGCCAGGGCGAGCTGCCGAGTGGGTGAGGAGAGGGAGGGAAAGACTGTGATTTGTCACAATAAAGCAACTCTGACAAGTCCGTCATCTCAGTCGCAAGTTATTCGCCCTGTGCAAAGTGAAATGGCAGCCCGACCCGTGTGACAGACACTGTGGTCGCAGTGTTTGCGAATGCCGTAATGCCTCGTAATGTTTTTCATGCAATTTTCCACTTGTGCGAGAGTCTGCCGCTCGCTCACAACAGCCACTGGGATATTCATTAACCTTTGGGAGAGGCAAAAAAAAACAACAGACCTTTTAATTGCCCCCGAGACAACGTCACTCTTATTTATCCTTTTAAATATGAACATTTACATATGTGCATTTATAATCAGGCATAATGAACTCACTGCTCGTCGAAGCCAACAATTAAAACGAAATTCACTTACTCTCCCCCTGTTTACGAGTGCGACGTGTGCGCCGCATTTCAAATGAGCACTAATGCGCCCAACATCTCGCACACCTACAGAACGCCGGCATTAGGCTTGTTTAAATCAATTAGGCAAATGGGAGAAATAGGCTAACGAGTATAAAAATCTTCTTCACCGCCACGCCAGGTTTCTGAGTTCAGATGCCAATCAGCCAAATCTACCGCCGTCCACCCCCACACCCTAACGCCCCATCATAACACCACATCGTAGCCCCCATCCCTGGACGCACACACTAATACGCACACACACATCCACACCTCAAAACATGCATGTCACCCAGGGTCCAAATTCCAAAATGTACTTTTTTTCCAGTTAGCCTTATACCTGCCAAGGTGTAAAATATATGCTGGCCAAGCAATCGCTTTAATACTCAGCCCTGACTTGATCTACCAGCCAAATGGTCGAGTCTATCCGCCCATCATCTCGGACCCTGACGTCCCCTGTAACACCGTCTTCCCTTTCCAGCTATACTCCTTCACACTCATTCGTATGAAATTCAGAATGGAAAACACAAGTCTGATATTCTGTTCCTCAGGGTATTACTCGGCTTAAAATAAATCGAAACATCACATTCAGGACTTCATCAAAGGTTGTGTGAGTCCTGCTCGCGGTATGACAATGTGTTCAAAAGCACGGCCATTATAGAAATGCTAGTCGCTCGGCATGATGTGCAGGGCGTGTTTTTTCTCCGCACTGAGAGGCCTTAGTTCCATTAAGTGTAGCATAGCATCGAACACATCTGTTACATGTAAATGTCAGAATCCATAGTGGGCTGCTTTATGATTGCATAACACAGATTCTGCCACTTTCACACACAAAGCTAAAGTAACCTATAAGAAATGTCTGCACTCTGTTGTCTGCTGAGTTTCAGGCGTACCTGTCCTTAGAAGCGTTGAGGTGGGGGGGGGGGGTTTGCTTACCAAAAGTGGTCATCCCGATTCCTGCTTTGTCGAACAAGAGGAAGGCCACCATGAAGAGGGCGTCGGGGGCACACAGCACAGACTCGAAAGCCAGGAACTCCTGGAAGGAGATCAACCTAAGAGGAGACAGAGGGAGTCAGAGGCTTACACTACCCTGATACACTACCAAGGACGTACACTAGTTCTCATAGTGAACACTGCCAAGTGTTGCTCCAACATATAGAGCTAGTACTCATACCTGAAGAGGGCGAATATTTTAGTTATTTATATTACATTATACATTTATTGAGGTTTATTGGATTCAATTTAACATCTCACGATAATTATACTTGATGAAAGAATGAAATGGATAATGTGTTGTTTCTATTATATATGTCACGTGTTACATTCATAGACTGCTCAAATACACACCAAACCGTGTGCATAATTACCGCAAGGTAAAACCGAGATGAATTCAAATCCGCATGTTGGCTCAGATGAAAGCTCTGCATTAAACGTCCAACTACAATGTAATGATTGTCTCCCGGTGGTATAGCCGCACACTTAGCAAGAGCTTTTCAATCTGCTCCTTGTGTAATTCAGGAGGTCTTTTATCCAGTAGTCTATTATCCCATATCATAACTCCATCCAGCGTTTCAGCAAGAAAACAGTTTAAAAAACTCAGCGTGGGTTGCCAGTCCGACTTGGCAGCTGGCACAGAGGACCAACTATAAACCTTAATGTGAAGTTTTTTCTTTGCGCTGTGCCATTTTAAACTAGCAGGCCAGCGTCCAGAGCCAGCTACGGAAATTCCGCAATAAAAAAGCATCATAATTGAATACAATATGAGCAACAGCTTGAAAGTATCAATGTTTCAAGGCATAACAATATTCACCACTGGTGCATTGTCCACCTCTCCATCTGACTGACAGAGGGACGGTGGGTAGATGGGTGGATCGGAGAATGGGTAGGTAGTAGGCACAGTAAGGTGGGTGGTTTGTGGATGGACGTGTGGTGGGGTGAAAGGAGGGGGGGCTTGTTGGCTGGATGGATAGACGGACAGATGGACAGATTATTGGATGGATGGACGGGTGGGTGGATGGCCGAGTGGGTTGAATGGAAGGATGAATGGACCCCAAGGTGGCATTTGAACTCTGACCCCCGGCTCCTAGCTGTCACAAGTCCATTATGGAGCTCACAAATGGAAGCAGTAATCCCAGCAGGGGTCACTGGTAATGACCCGTCCCCAGAGCCTACATCTATTAAATCTATTTCAATTTCCACCGCACTAGTGAGGGGAGCAATCATTGCCTTTGCCTTGTTGCTGTAATTAATTATGTTTCATTTTAGAGGGAGAGAGGTTTGTGAGGGCCTGCGATAGTGGTGATCTTTGTGAGTCACTAGTAACGGGGGTAACTCACATATGCAAGAGTGGTTACTACCTTTGAGTGTGTGTGTGTGTGTGTGTGTGTGTGTGTGTGTGTGTGTGTGTGTGTGTGTGTGTGTGTGTGTGTGTGTGTGTGTGTGTGTGTGTGTGTGTGTGTGTGCGTGCGACACAATCAAAAGAGACACAATCATGAGAATCACAGAGTTCACATGATATTGGGTTTTGAATCTGGGCTGGTCAGCAGAGATTACAGCTGCAGCTTTCCTTTCAGATCACATAAAGCTCAGACAAACTGGGCACCTCAAATGACCCAGCAGGTGTGACTGGTGTGTGAAGATGACTCAATGAAAGACCGGGAACAGGGTGTTTCCTCATCTTACACACAATAGCTGTGATACGCTCTAGTCCGGACAGACACAACCCGGAACAGGAATTAGCAGGAAAAGACTACCGGTAATTGTAAATTAGACCAGCCCTGTTCATGGGGAAATAATGATACGTTTGCTGGATGATGATGGATGTTCCTTAAAATTATTATTTAGTTAATAAGTGCTATAATAATAATACTAATACTACTAATAATAATAATAATATTAATTATTATTATCATTATTATTATTATTATTATTATTATTATTATTATTATATAAAAAATACTATTATGAGGTAAAAAGGGTGATGCAGAAGCTATAGAAAGCAGTGGGTGAAGAGCTGGACAGTATAAAGATTCCCACATGGGATGAACAGTTTTTTCCCCCTCATGTCCACCCGCCCAGACTGTGTTACTCCTAGACATGGACTATACATGAGTGTAACTTAAAGCACTGTTGATCAACATAGGATTGAATCACACACACACACACACACACACACACACACACACACACACACACACACACACACACACACACACACACACACACACACACACACACACACACACACACACACACACACACAAACACACACACAGACACAAACAAACGTGCATGCAAACAAATACAAACACACACAGACACAAACAAACACGCACCCACACACAGGCGCACACAAACACATGAATCCCTAGCGCGTCCATGTGTGCATGGGACTTGCCCACACACTCCTATCTATTTACGTACAACTCTCTGGCCAAGGATGACGGCTATGATGGTTGATTAGCAGCGCCATGATGACTACAAGACGATTACAATGGGAGAAGGGGAAGCCATAGCCCCTCGTAACCCAGACTCAGCCCCACGGAGCCACTCAATAATCAGACCAACCCACGGCATCTCCCAACCATCAACTGCTGTGGATCTTGTCCAGACTGGCTCAAACAAAAAAAGACATACAAAATCATGTACACAGTACACACAGTGGAGGTCAACGCAGCGTGCAAAGGTCTAACGCAATACCCCAGAGAGGAGGAGGGGGGCTGGAAACCTCCTGTACTTTCCAGGGCTCTATCAACCCAGAGAAGAGATCAGATTTGTGTGTATTCTTTTTAATGGAAGCGCGTCTGGTTTCATTGAAAAACAAAACACTACACTTCCTTAACACGCTCCAACGATTTTTGTGTGACTTTTACTGAATACAAGAAAACATGTTTTTCCATCATGGTAAACTTGCATCTTTTCATGAATTATGGGCCATAGATTAGATTGTGCGTTCATGAGCGCACGATCTGAGGACAAAAGCAGGTTGATGCCTATTATAGCCTAATATGTAAATATATGTAAATGACTTGGCAGATCTACCTCAAGAGGGGAGTAGGGGGATGGGGACTGAGGGTGGAGTCCAAATTGCATATTCATAAATCTTGGCATTCTCAATAATGAGTGAAAGTAATTTCTAGCAGTTTAAACAGTTTAGAGTGGAAAAAAAAAAATCCAATAAACTACTAATTATTCAATATGAAATACATGTTAAGGGTTTAAAATACATTCCCCAGGATGACAGCTTAAATGAGGCCATTGTTCTGGCACAAGGAGAAAAGGAAAAACAACGATAGCACTCTTGAGTTGTATATGATTGGCGGTCTGGCAACACAACACTTCCCCAACCAGTTGCCGTACCTTTCTCCATTTTCCTTTTCTTTTCTCCCTCCTTGTTGGGTCAGCCAGCTTTTATTGCCGTCTATTCCCAGCAGGTAGCTAAATACACACTCCCGGACAGAAAAACCAGGCCTGGAAACATTGTTTACAGGTAACATAAAAGTATGGTGTTGTTTAGCTGGCGAGGTGATAGCCAGACAGCTCAAGGTTTTCGATAGTACAGGGTGAGAGCACAGAGGAGCTTCAATAATCCCCCTGTTCCCTGCATCACTGTGATGTTACTGACAGCCTTCCACCCCCCTAGTACTTACACACAAACACACACACACACACACAGAGTCGCAGGCAAACCCTTCCTACCCCAGCCAGACACAAAATGCATCCACACGTGCACGGACACTGAAAACACGCTCACAAGCGCACGAAACACACATGACCACAGTTTTCATAAACAACCTCACTACATGCCAGCACAGGAATAAATGCATGCATGCACAAACACACACACGCACACACACACACAAACACACACACACACACACACACACACACATTCATACGTATGAGATCAGCTACCAGTAGCTCTTCTGAATGAGGACCACGACTAGTTCAGTCCAGAAAGTCCACAGTGGCTGGAAAACCTCTATTTTCTCAGCATGATCTCTTAACAAAGTTTTATTTAAGTTTTTTATTTTTACTATGGGAAGCCTATTTTTCACACGAGCAGAGATTCTTCAATCAAGAAGCACCAGGGAGGAAGAGGAAAACATGGTGGAGGGGCAGGAAGTGGAAAGAATCGCCACACTTCTGCTTTAAAGAGAAAATATATAGAGGTGGAGAAAGAGAGAGAGAGAGAGAGAGAGAGAGAGAGAGAGAGAGAGAGAGAGAGAGAGAGAGAGAGAGAGAGAGAGAGAGAGAGAGAGAGAGTGAGTAAGATACAAATAAATAGGGTGTAATAAGTGAAAAGTGACAACGCAAGGTATTGAATAAGATGAGCCAATGACTTCTTGCCGTGCACTGGGGAAGTCAGCGCAAACTCAAACAACAAATGGCTTTTCTACAAACACGCTCCCTACTATAGCCGTGAATGTCTATCGGCTCTCCATCTGTCTATTCCCCTGTCTAACTGTCTAATTCTCCTTTTCCGCAGGAAGGTGGGAAATAAAATAAGGCGGGAAAGTGATTTCCTCCGAACCAATATTTTCCACTGTCACTGTGTCTCTGGATTTACAAAGTCACAGATGAGGAGGAAGAGAGATGGACTGCGTTGTTTACATCTCAACCCCGACACGTCTCAATGCTTGTTGGCTCGGGCAATCACACACAAAGACAAAATCCAGTCTCTCCGACTCTCCAATAACACGCACAAACGGACAAATCCACATGCACGGATGCATACGGGCACACGCACACACACACACACACACACACACACACACAAACACAAACACACAAGCACACACACACACACACACATACAAGCACACACACACACACACACACACACACACACACACACACACACACACACACACACACACACACACACACACACACACACACACACACACACACACACACACACACACACACACACACACACACACACACACAAATACTGGCACCTCTACTGAATCTATTTCTCCATCTGTAACTGAGCCTTACCTGGCAAAAAACAAACAGCAGCCACTACATTACCTTTCAATAAACGACGGGCAACAAGATGCATTGTTAACTAATTTCAATTTGCATGAGGGATGGACCCATACACAGATACTAAAGTGGTTGTTTTCCTTTCCTTGCCATTAGGAATTACACTGTTGGTGCTTGAGAAACAATTTGTTTATGTTTCAAACTAACGTTAGAGCACTGATGTGGCCATTTGCTCGTCTCCGTGTCATTAACATTTCAATCTACGGCAACAAAAGGCCCGCAGTGGTGTAATCACCAAGTCCAACTAGGCCCTGTAGAACCGTTCCTATTTCACTAAGTGCATAGGTAAAATAATATTTCAAATCATCAGGGGGGAGACAGCGTGGGGCCTCGACAACATCAACTGTAAACAACTTTTCTAAAGCCCAAGGCCTGTGTATTATCGGACACAAACCGTGATCAAAAGGACAGACTTTTTTTTGTTGTTCCCAGCGGCGCCCTATATCAGTGTAAATCCCCTCTACGGATCCAAAATGAGGTTTGTATACAGAGCCTGGGCCATGGGTTCCCTGTCCATTTAGCCCCTTTATAACCCTGCTGCCACGGCCACCATTTACCCTGCTCTAAAGCCTCACAATGCATGGGAGTGCCTCTGAATAGCATGGGCAATTACAGTGTGTATGTGAGTGCGTGCGGATGATTGTCTATGTCTTTTTCCCCTACTTTTTCTAACCCCTCCATAATACCAGCCCCCTTCTCCCTCTCTCTCTCCCCATCCCTCTCGTTTTTTGCACACAGGCAAACACACGCACACACACACACGCACACACCATGTGCACACTTCTTACCATGGACATAATAATGTGAAACTACAGAGCCATATGCACTTTGCTCTTTGTAGACCCAGGTGGTTACCATGGCAACGTGTTGTTTCCTCTTTTTGTTACTTACTCTAACATTTTATTACCTATCATTATGTATCATTAAATGCATACATATTAATGTAAAAAAACAAGGGAGGTGCAGTTAAGGGGGAAGAGGAGGTGTGAAATTAGGGCTGAACGCACAAAGGAAGAAAAAGGTCTGAAAAAGGTCTTTGGTGGCTTGATGTCTCATTGTTAAATAATTCAAATATGGAAGCTTGCTGCAAAAAACAATTATACCAGAGGATTCAGCTAAAACTTTACTATATTGAACGCAAAAAATAACATTTTGATAATAAATTATTAAAAGGACATTGCAGAGTACTTACGACTTTATATAATCCTAGAATAGCTTTACCCAGAATATATATATCTATCTATCCGTTTTTATGTTAATAAATCTATTGATTAATTTAATAATTCCAGCATGCGTAGAACATCACATAGGCCTATATATTTTGACAAGAGATCATTAGACGTACCTCATACTATATATATTTGGCCATCAAATGCAATAGCGACCAAATGCATAAGTGCTTGCAGGGACTGCATTGCACCGCAGAACAGGGGAAAGTTTCTGGGTTTGATACCTAATGGCCCTGCAGTCTACCTGAAGGTGTCCTTTGGCAACAATTCCCAACCAACTTGTTGATTAATGACATGTTTGTAAAATATTAAATCTAAAATTTGTTTCTTTGGATAAAAGTGTCTTCTGAATGACTAAATAGGAAATGGGAAATAGGAATGATACAGTGTGATGCCAGTCACACTTTCTTTGATACGGCAGAAGGCAGATGCCTCATCCAGTGTAATGGACTAGCTCTGTGCCTACAGCCAAGACTGAATACAGACCCATCTTTCTTCTGGTCCACCACCCCGGCCAGCAGAGTCGTCGCCCCCTCTGACAGCCTGATGTCTGTATGGGCATAGAGGAACTGGGTCACAAAGTCCTCCGGCGACATGAAGCTGCCATCATTATTCTTGATGCTGGCATACTGCAAAAGGGGGTGGCAAAGAGAAAAGCATGCAAGGTAAGTAAACAAAGGGTCCACAACAACAAAAAATCGTGGAAAATATCAAACACAAAATAGAAAATAAAATACAACCTTTTCAAAGACAGCTTTCAGCTCTGTCGGGTCGGCCCTCTTTGGCAGAACAACCTGTAACATGAAAATATAGAAATTAGACGCAGACAAAAATAATGTGGTATACACCCTGTGCTCTCATTTACTACTAAGTTAATAATAAGCAGCTTACAGTTATAGTAGGCTCACTTCTTTTCTCTGTTAATTCATTTTTTTAATATAAATATCTTTATTACGAGTCAGTACGTCTAGGCCTTTCCAGAGCGCACTATTTGCATCCCTGTCGACCATTTTAACTGTGTCCTATTTAATCGTCTATTTGATTAGTTGTTCTTAAAATAGTTGGTTCATAACGAATTCGTTACAAAAACCAATATTGGCCGTTTCTATTATAAATGTTAATAAATAGGACGCGTTAATTAAATTCCCTTTCCGTCACGCGCATCTCTCATTCACATGCACACACTGTCCTTCTAATATTATAATGCAGCAACTTATAGAAGGATTCTCCCAAGGTTAGCGTTACATTAATAATTGACATGTATGAACTGTCTAAAACGGAGACGGCAACTCGGACTATTACACAACATTGGTTTAATCAGCATGGTAAGATATCCTGCGATGCCCTTGTAGCTTCGGGGAAATGACAGGTAATCAACAGGTCCTCGGGCATATTAGCCTTGTCTGTTTAAGCTAACTGGCTAGTGTAAAGCTCCAATGTCATTGCCAGATGGTCAATGTTAATCATCGAACTGTAGGTTGTGTTTGTGTTAGCTCGTTAACAAAGGGAGTACTTCCGACAACATTCCCATAGTAGCCCCTGAAATATAACTCTACGTATTATGTGCCACCTCTGAAACGTTGACTGCCAGTCAGAAAGCGTAACGTTATCAATTGTTGTGTTAAAGTATGCTTACCTTTGCTGCCATGCTAAGTTAGCTCACTGTCAAACTCTCGTTCACTTCCCTATGCGTGACGACGTTCCCATGGAGATTAGAGGAGAGAGTCGGGAGATGAAAGAGGATCAAGTACGCACGTGGTGCAAGGCGCTGGTCGAGTGTCAACTGGTTAGTGACATGTAGTCTATACAGTCAGGAGGTCTATACAGTGTGTGTGTGTGTGTGTGTGTGTGTGTGTGTGTGTGTGTGTGTGTGTGTGTGTGTGTGTGTGTGTGTGTGTGTGTGTACGTGTGCGTGTGTGTGTCTGTGTATGCATGTTTATAACCTAATTAACATCTTCATTGGGTTATACTTCTGTAATATTCTGTATGCATCACACTGTGACACATCTAATAGGAAAAAGATGGGGAAAACATTAACAGAAAAGGAAAAGGTTAGATCCTTCCTCACACCTCCTCTTCCTCATGAAAAATGCTTCCTATAGTTTATTCCCATCTTTTCCAAGCCATCTAGGCTTTGTGCCGGAGAAAAAGGTGGAGACAATTTGACGAGTACAAAAGCAAAGGTTAACATTACTCACAGCATAAAAACAATTTAGAAGGGAGCAAAAGGGCTCTAATGGCCCGGCGGTCTTCAAAGAAAATGCATTTTGCGCTCAAAATAATTCACAGCCTTTTGCCAGTGGCTTTTCAGCTTCCCAGAGAGCCAGCGTGAACCATTGTATTTTTCCCAGCAGGCACTCTGCTCTTTGCAAAATGGCCTTCGGCAGGGCATATCCCGCATCCCCTGCAAATATTGACAGCACAGCCACAGAGTCCATGGCTTATTGGAAAAATGGCTGTAAGTAATGTTTTATCAGCCGATGGAATCTCTGAACCTGTACTTTTGGCTGTCATATGACAATATTTGTCACGATTAATGATTGGATCCGGTGACATTTTATTTTCCATCACTGTCGAATCTCCTAGCAAAATAATTCACTTACTTGTTGGCATTTACTGCAGAGTGCACAAAGCTGTGTTTGCTTTGTGCACTGTTTTATTCATGGGAGAGGACTACACATTTCATTTGAACCAGGTAAACTAGGGTGTCTGTTTGGATAACCTGCACGTGTGAGGCTAAGGACAAAGTTTGCCTGGGTACATGGAAAACACAGGATGAACACGGTTTAATATGGACATGACATCAAACAACACTAACTGTTTGATGTCCTGCATATACTTCCCTGTTTTCATCTAATGCACTTTGTTACTTATCATCAAGGCTGCTTTACAAAGGATGTAGGTCTTATGTTATTTCTACTTACCTTTTCAGTAATCAATCTATCCTCAATGGCCCACCTAGCTAAATAGCTAACAATGCTAAACCCCTGGGACCTTTGAACTCCCAGTGCCCGAGGGCTCTCCTGTCGACTTCCTAGCGGGGCGGCGGCAGACACCATGAGCGATGAGGGACGGCCGTCCGTCTCCTGCCACGTCCGCCGCCTCCTATTTTTATCTCACTAAACACCAAACAACCAAAAATAGCCCGGCACACTCTAAACAATGATTAATAGGCCATTTAGGCCCCCCTTCCCCACTCCACACTGACCATCATGTCCCAATTAACAGCCAATAACAGAGGGCCCTTGGGGTCAAAGGGTAGGGAGACATTCTAATAAAAGTAACAGAGAAACAGGGATGTATTCCGGAGGTGGAATAAGTTGTGTGTCTCAGTTGGGAAATGCTGACAAGTTAATCATGCCTTCTCGAATGGCCCCACCGCAGTGAAATGGCCAGTTCATTCTCTCCTTTATCGGTCTCATCTGTCAGTCACCTGGCTCTTTCTTCTGTTTTTTCTTCAGGGCCCTCATACAGGGACTGAATAGAGTTTGGCAGCATTGGAGTCATTCGTGCTCTCTTTTCTTTCCACACTCTTCTTTTCTGCTATTGTGAATGATACTGTGGTGTAATAGATGAAAGACCTCATTTATTTGAAATGATTAATGCATGAAATGATAATGAGTTCTGGATTTTCCAATTTCTTTTTTAAGAAAAAGGGAACAACTTTTAGCAAAGGCTTTGTCACCTTTCAGCTGTTCAAGTGTTACGTTTCCTCAGTCCTTTTCAATATTTTTAAACTCCTTTTCGAAATATTAGAGCTGTTGGTATTAGTTATACAATCAAACACAATTGAGAAATAGAAGTGGAAACACATCTATTGATATATATTTAGGCCTACCTGGGCTAATGTTGCCATTGATCATAACCCACTATTTAATGATAACCTAAAATATTGTTTGCCTTGTTCTCAAATGTACCTTTGAAATTATTATTTGTGAGAGCAATTATATGATTTAAACATAGGTAACTTATGGAAATCCAACACATGCATGCTTGGAAATTGCAGACAAGCCAATGAGCAACAATGGCAAACAACAAGCAAACCAAATACTTGCCAGACTAGGTTACAACAAAAACTACAGCAGACAAACTATACACACAGTGTGGGGCAGATCTGGTTTGCATTAAAGACAATGGGATTTTGAGAACAGCATTGAGAGGAGAAGCACTTTGTTGCAGTGACGTGTTATAATGTTCCTACCACCTAATGACTTCTACTTACTCTAAGTGCTGGTCACACGTTTTTATTTAAATCAGTGGTTGTTCAGTTACTTGAAATTACCACTATGATCTGTTGTATACTTTTATAACACAAATCATATGAATTATACAGGTAGCCTATTGAAGAGTGCATTGGAAATAGCTATATGGAAATACTGCAATACAAAAATAAATGCTTTCCAGTCGTGAAAGAATACATCTTTAATCTCCTTGAAGATTTCAAATCAGTGGGTTGTCCAACACCATCGAGCACCTCTGACCATGTCATTTACCTAACTGAAGTGGCGTTTGTGTAAACACCATATATGTAATAGTGTGTGACAAGCACTCTCTGTTTACATCGGAATAAGTGAGTGTTTGAATAACTTCCCAACAACTTTGAGTCCCCAGTCAGACTCACTCTGCTTTCATTCACTTACGCACCTTTATAACCCGGACTGACGGCACAGAGCAGACTGGGGATTATAGCAAACTGCAGGCCGCCTGGCATTTTTTGGTGATTTCTTGTGAAGGCTTATGACAAGCAAACGCATTTATGTCAAAAATCATGCATCTAACATTCACTCTTGTTGTCAATATGCAGATATAATAAAATATTGCCAACATGCGTGAAACAACTCTTGTCAGTAAAATAGGCAAACATATACGGTACACATTCACAGACACCCACGCAGAGGGTAGCTTGAAGTGATGCTCTTGCATCATCCCCCCCCACACCCCCTTTCAAGCCACCACCAAAGTCTCCTAAACCTCAAGTCAAGTTTGCTTGGCTGTAGCTTCTGCATGAATCTGTTTAGCGTCGCTCAGTTCGGATGAAGCGCTACACTAACCATACCACAAGTCCTCCGGGTTCGGGCCCAGGCTCAGGGCTTCCAAGAGGCCTGGAAGAGAAGGAGGGGACGGGTGGATGGGAGGCTTTGAGATGGTCCAGACAGGCCCGTGGGCAGACATGAGCCCCTGTCCTTCCCCAACAACAACAAGGACCCACACTGCAGCACACTTAGGCCCTGCAACCCGAGAGGGCACGGGAGCGCCCCCAGCTCGCTCGGCTGGGATAAACGGACCCAGATGCTGCCCCCGCGGATCTGAAGGGAGAGCCAGGGGGGGCGGTAGGAAGAGAGAAAGAGCGAGAGAGAGAAAGGAACACAGAAAAGGAGGAGGTGGTGTAGGCCCACTGCTTCCATCCCCCTACGCAGCCGGCTGTCTGTCGGAATCCTGCGTTTTCTCATAAACCACTGATCACAGAGGCCTCCGTGCAAGGAGCATTGTGGGAAATGATCAGAGGGGACGCAGGTCTTTGAGGGAGAGGGCGAGCGGCAGCAAATCTTTAAGTTCTTTCCTGTTCCTGTTCCTGTTCTGTCCAGGCTACCACCTGGACAGCGAGAGAGAGAATGAAAAGTGGGACGGACAGAAAGCACGAGAGAGAAAATATCCGTGGTTGTGATTACGTTTGTGCTCAGCGCATGTTTGTGCTGGAGAGTATTTTTCAAAAGACTTGATATGAATTCTACTCAGGGTGCGATGCACTCAAACAAAATAGATCCTGTGTGAGTGTATTTGACGTAGAGATATTCGAAAAAACATTTCTTCCCTAGAATGCACGCAGGAAAAGCTATTCAACATGCCAGTCCCCTCCACCCTGGCCTCCCTGCTGTCAGGGGGGATAATGGGAGCCCTCTCTCTCAGAAATGATTTTACCTGTCTCCATCTTAGTCCATCAACAACTTAGACATTCAGGCCTGTCTTCGTTTTCACTCACTCTCCTCTCACTTAACTGAAGAAGATGCCTCTTTCTTTCTCATTGGCCATTGTCACACGACACACACATTGCATACTATACAGACACACAGTAGGTGAGACACTGCACACACAGAATGTTAGACACACTGCTCATACACACAGAATGTAAAATCCAAATCAGAGTGTCTAAATAATGCCCAAATATTTCTTAATCTCACATTTTAACCTTAGTAGCGGTGTAAAAGAAAAGTACAAATACGTAAGATGACCTTTATTTTGATTATCCGAATTTCCCATTAAAAGTCCATAAGATAGATGCATGCATGCATACGT
The DNA here is from genome assembly GCF_026213295.1 of Gadus chalcogrammus. NCBI lineage: Eukaryota > Metazoa > Chordata > Actinopteri > Gadiformes > Gadidae > Gadus > Gadus chalcogrammus. Next base: position 13,602,689 of record NC_079433.1, on the reverse strand, counting down.
CTCCAAGGGTGTGTACTAGTAGACCCAGTAAGTTTGGCCCACTTATTCAGCACCTCAAAACAAAATGACAGAGAGACACCTGCACCAAAATCAAACCTCTTAAAGTTGATGGTATTTCCCTGTAAAGTATTAAGACTGGAGTTATGAAAACGCTGGCCTGCGCCTTCGCCTGCTTTTCCCTTCCCTGCCTCTTTTTTTCCGCAGGGAAGCGCTTCAAAGGAGCGTTTCCACTGCAGGCTTTGGGCGAAGTGTTTTTCACCAGCAGCCCTCTGGAGTAACCGGTGTCACTCCAGATCTGCCGAGCTCTCCTGATGTCCTCCAGACTCTTCATCCTGAAACGCACACCGCTGCTCTTTGTTGGCGCACACGCTGCGAATGCCTCTTATTTTTCTGACGCACGCAAACACAGACACACACACACACACACACACATAAACACATATGTGTGCACAGATGAACACACAGTCGACACCATTTGCTTAACAGCCTATAGGGGCAGTGGTCCGAGCGCACACTTAAATCAGTTATTAAACCAGTGTTTAGGTGTACACACGCACACACACCAAGTCGGAGGCAGACACAGCAGTAAGACTATACAACAGCTAATTTCCTTTTATCATTCTACTAAGTCCTTTCTGCTTCTGCTCACTGCTCACCTGCCATGCCACCGACAGAGAGGGGCGACCCAGAGTCAAATGAGGGAGGACAACATTTTGCGTGGAGCGAATGCAACGTCAGTTCCAGTTTGCTGTGTCAACTTTTCCTCGAATTGAAAAACAGACATCGAAAGCACTCACATTAAATTTGGGCACTATAACAACGCCAGCAGAGATTGAAATATTAGGCAGCAATCGTAAATGGCATCAGTCTAATTATATTCTTTAATATTTTAGAGGTTTAGATCATTCTTTGATCTCTGAAACTAGTTGAGAGCCAGCAATGGGTATTTGGACTGACTGTCATTACAACCATTAACAAATGGTGACATTTGATTTAACCGATATGGTTGACAAAACGGTGAGCACCTGTGTGTGTGTGTGTGTGTGTGTGTGTGTGTGTGTGTGTGTGTGTGTGTGTGTGTGTGTGTGTGTGTGTGTGTGTGTGTGTGTGTGTGTGTGTGTGTGTGTGTGTGTGTGTGTGTCCCATGACTTTGCTTATACCTCTTCCAGCTGCTCTGCAGTGGGTCCCTGTTCTAGCATTAATGTGTGCACAGAAACACATCTGTTAATGCACCCTTTTGGCATTCCTGTGTACATCCGATGCATGTGTCTGTGTTTCTGTATCTGTTTTTGGCTGTGTAATTGTCTGCAACAAATTGTCTCTCTCCCCACAACAAGTGGTAGTTGCATGCCTGCATAGGGCTCTGGCCATTTGACTAACTTGCTGGATGATGGAATGACTGGCTGACTGCCTGACTAGCTGCCTGGATGGCTACATTGCCTTGGGCGAGATAGATGCCTGAGCCTTGTTGTTGTCCAGATAGCAGACACTTAGACAGCCGCTCACACACATGATTAATTGTTTCCTTGTTGGGACTGTTGCTGTGCCAAGGCCTCCTACGCAGAGCCCTGTGCGTGTGTAGAGCGAGGAAATAATGTTTTTTAACAGGCGTCATATTTTTTTTTCTGTCAGTGGACTTCCCGTTTAAACCGTCAATATTGTTACCACCTAAACCCACAGTGAAACACTATGTTATGTTACGCAATGTTGATGTTTGTTTGTTTTTCCGTGTGTGCTTCAATTGTAATTTTGTAATTACCTGTACGTTACAAATGCCATGACTTCTAATTAAGGATGCAGGCCTTGCATCCAACGCCTCATTCAATCTGGGGGCAGAGCGATTGATTGATTGCTCACAGGTCACCAATGCCCAGCTTATCCGCGAATCTGCAACCCCGCTGGTTATAATGAAGTGGAAAATTAGGTGCATTGATTGATTAATTACATTTATCAGAGGCATTCCACCAAAGATGATAATAACATTTAGAGTACTTAATTGCCCTTTATTTGTTTGTCTATATTTTACACCCACCAATTTTAATACCTCTTCCTTTACCATTGAGTGCTGCGAAGTGTGGCGCTATAAGTAGGATGCTGATATAACGTAATGTCCATATGTTGTCCACTTCAATGGACTTTAGCTATTCTAAAGTGGAACAAATTTAAAAAGGTAAATACACACATTTCCACTTATATGTCCACGTGTTTTGTGTTTACAAGATCAAGCAAGGATCCTCTTGAAGGGGATTGTTGTGAAGTCACTTTGCAACGATCATGTTGCCATCTTTGTGAGCCGTTTGGCTCCATCGCTCCTAATGATAGCGTGAGCATCACTCAAACGGGAACAGTTACTTACTGTACATTACACCCTTAATCACACTCGCTATTATCTCCCCTCTGTGTTAATAAAGGTGCCTCTCTTCCCAGGCTCCTCCAAGACCTGTTTCCCCACAGTTTCCAAACATTTACTCTGACAAAGTGGATGGGGTGCATCATCAAAGGTGACCAGTGTTATTCGTGTAATTTCATAGATTACTCTGAGGATGCGTGGAGAATTAATACACTGCCTATTTAGAAATTAGGATAACTGGACAGCCAGATGTAACCATATTGTACAACTGCAATGCCCCTAAATTTCCTGTGTAGAATTAGCCTAAAACAACCATCACTGCAACAATGACTATCTTTGACCCTGTAAATATTTGAGAGACGCTTGTTTTTAATCACTTTCTGGCTTTCAGCCTTCTTCAGAGCCTTTCATTTGTTTTTGTAGCATAGCGTGAGCAGCCAAACACAAGCAGAATCTCAAAGAGACTTTCTGATTGCATGCATAATGACTTCCTGTGCAGTGATAGCATTCCCATCATCGCAACACATTATAGCCAGAAAATCCAAAGGATCTCAATCATCATGTTACTATGAATCTGGCTTAGTAAAAAGGCAAACTAATCACGAGCATGGCAAGTATTTTATCATAACAAGTTTGATATTCTAACCAGTGTATATTCTTGTTATATCTTTCTGGGAGGCCAGCCATCCCAGCCTGGGTAGATTTCACTGATGACGTCCACGTGAGCTACAACTACATGCCGCGGTTTCCTATTACCTTTGGTACCTATGTACCAGCTCTATGAGGAATTATACACATGTCCATCAAAGATTATTGCCAGGGAGAATGTCATAAGCCATAGTGGAGCTGCAACTGAAGGGGGGGGGGGGGGGACTTCATAAATCCGCCCTGACATCAAACCCAAGCTGTTTTCATAGTGACCCAAACGGCTGGGGATGGCGCTAAACTGAAACACACCCGTCTTGCGTCTGTCCGTGTGCCAACCCGTCAGATCGAGTTAAAGAGCAGCTGGGCCTAAATGACGGTGAGTCCTCGGTGTGAACCTGTACCGTCTGAACTGTTTGGTGTCATGTTCACATGCCCGGGTGAATCAATCCATGTTCTAAGCTGACCTCTGATGGGTCCGATGCAGACACAGGTGGAGCCTTTAAAGGGGAGTCGGAGGGGTGGATTTATGAAATACAAGGCAGATATTAGGTTTCACATAGTTCCGTGTGTCAGGACGGTTTGGTCTCTCTGTATTCTTTATATTCGGGTGGGCCGGTGATGCTGTTAAAAGCATTGGGTCGAATATGGTTTGGAGCTTGGTTTAGTGTCCAAGTCGAGGCCTCTGGTTTTTGGTTCTTTTTTTTAACGTATTACAACATTTTCTCTGCTTTGTGCTCAGATGAAAGAAAATTCAGTATTTTTTCGCAATGTCTTGCAGAGGCAAAATGTTTCGCAATTACAGCAAGACACTGCTAACAAAAGCATTTAGGACATCACAGGATTGTTTTGATCAGGATGAAAAAGAGATGAAAATTTGGCCCCTCGGTCAATCCATAGTAGTTAATTGCGGTAGTTAAGGGCACAAGAGACTTAAAAGCACGAGTCTGCCTCCATGCTGATGGCTGTCCAATAAGGGCCCCTCGGGTGGAGGGGGCCCCGGGGTCTTTAGATAGGGCACTCGTAGTGATCCTCAGGGGTTGGCTCACCCTAAAAAAAAAAAACAGGCAGCCTTTTGTCACACAAGGAGAGGAGAGGGGGTCTGGAGGGGTGCTGCTCGTTATTATTTTCTGAAGTAATTACACCTTATTATCTGTGTTTACTTTAGCGTGGGTGTGAGCGACGCAGGTGTGGGCGCCTTGGCAGAGGGTGGCGGTGATGGGTCTCACTGGCGAACCAAACCCCTTCCGAGTCTCCCTCCCTCCCTCCCTCCCTCCCTCCCTCCCTCCCTCCCTCCTCTCTCTCTCTCTCCCTCTGTCTTTTTTTTTATTTACTCCAGTCTCCATCTTTACTCGAGGTTTCGGGGGGCTGTAGTACTAGTATTGTAGCCTCACCACTAATTTCAGCCGCACAAAAGAAACATGCAATTAGGGCTATTATTGTAGCAGCTGCACGCTCCTAGCTGCACCACAACCGCCCCACACCCCCCCCCCCCCCCCCCCCCCCCCGCCCCAAACCCCATCTTCTCTCCCCGGCCTGATGATGGTAGAGAAGAGGAGGAAGAGAGATAGAGAGGAGAAAGGGGACATGAGTCTGCTGCTGTGGTGGTGGAGGCGAGGGAGAGGGCGAGAGAGAGAGAGAGAGCGTGTGGTTAGTCACAGTAGCCTTCAGTGTCTGCTGGAAGGGGCGGAAAGCACTGCTTAGGTGGTCGGCGTATGTCTTCAGTGCCGAGTGCAGACACAGCGGGGGTGGGGGGTGGGAGAGTGGGGAGGGGGTGCGTTCTCGCCCACAGGCTCATAGGCTCCAGGAACAATGGCTCCGACACCATGAAGTGTTCGAAAATGGTCCTCTCTGTGGCTCCATTGGCAGGGCTCTCACATGAAGTCATGTGGTTTTATTGGATTCATACAGGTGAGGGGAAAAGCTCTGGCCGAAACAGGAGCAGTCTTTTAGGGCCTTCTTAACGATATATAGGAATGTATACAAGCACAGTATACTCAATTTAACGTAATCTGTGCCAAGTAGATCTTTATGTGCAACTTTAGATGTATTTCTGTCATAAGCAGGCCTGTAAGCCTCCATGGAAATAATTTCACCATCGATGGAGAGAACATTAAGTGGCAAAACTATTTCACTGATTACAAGGTCTTTGAAGACCCTTCAGAAATTGGACCAAAAATTAATAATCCTTCAGAAATCCTTAGAGCAATGAAAACCGAGTGAAAAAAAATGACATTCACAGGCTTTGTGCAGGCTTCGAATAGAAGACGCTTAGTCAATATCAGCCGCAGTTGACTTGACGCTTGTGTCCTGATGAATCACGCGGGTCACCGAGGAACGACAATAAGGGTTTACGCAAATTCTAAATATAATGAAGAGCAGTAAAAGGGCAAAAGACAGTCCAGTGACACTGAACAGGGCCCGGCGGACCTCCACGTAAAGACATAATTCTGGGGGCCCTGTCGAGGGGTCTCGCGGTGTCAAACACAAGGGACCAATCTTACGCTCTCGGCACAAACAAAATGATTCAGGATCCTCCTCTGTTGCTCTCACTTACTGATTCTCTCACTCCACTGACTTCCCGACTCTTGGAATAATCGTGTGGCCCAGGGCACTTAGTTTCAACAGCACACACCAGATCTCCGTATCCAGGGCACTGCGATTAACATTGTGCAGAGTCCACGAACATCTGTTGTCTGCCTTTCTTGAATTTACAGATTACAGCTGGCAAGAACAAAAAACATATTTTATGGCTTTAATTAATGGTGGGCTGCTTATATCTGTTCAGTGGCATCAAATGTAAGGTCATGTCAGGGATGTGTGCTTGGAAGAATTGCTTCGGCTGTGATTTATATTTTTTGATTGATTGCTTTGGATAATAACTTGTAGACTGGGACAGGGTAATATCTTCTAGGATGGCTGAGGTTGTGTCAAGATTATAATCGACATCGATATAATCTTCTCAAATGTGTCTGAGAACCTCTATTTGTCAAATGCGTTCTTGCTACACCCTGAAGGGATTTATTTTTTATCTAATATCTTGAGATATTCAATATATTACACAAAAAATCTTTAAAATGTTTAGATAGAGGTCAATGTAATTTTATGAAATACCATGGCACACAATAGTCTTAATAAAATTAAGCCTTGGTCTTGAAAATGTGTATTAGTTGAACAAGTCCTCAGGGAAAGAAAGTACCATGGATACATGTCGACTTTATATCCGATATAATTGAGGCAAAGCATCTTCAAGCAAAGGATGAGCTTATATCTGGAGGACGGCTGCTGCTCTCTCCGCTGCTGGCCAGGGTCTTCCTGGCATCCATTTCACCTCATTAGGACCCTGGGACAGAGACCGCGCAGCACTGAGAGAAATCATTCTGCCGGAGAAGCGTGGCTAAATTGGCCTCTGGTTCAGCCTGAGGGCCCGGGGCCCGGGGCCCGGCCCGGCCCCCCGCCGTTCTGAGCGGAAGAGTAGGGCCTGTTGAGTTGGTAGGGGCAGGCCCGGGCAGGGCGCCCCCATGCTGGGACTTCCTCCCTGGCTCTGACAAACACGGCGGTGGATAATCTCTCCTTTAGGGACTCAGTACTGTGTGTGTGGGGAAGGGGGAGGGGGGGGGGGGGGGTCGGTTGTACAGCATAGCAACCGACTGTGTGAGTGTGTCACAAACACCTCACACATTCTTGTCCGTGTTCTGCCAACATCAGTCTTTGTGAATAACTCTCCCATCTTCTTCGTGCATAAACATAACCCCCTTTATTCAGAGACCAGTTCAACCAGCGCCATGAAAAAAAAAATCAATGTCCGACTTTAAAGGTAATACCAGCTCACAACTCACGAACATTAAATAAAAAACGTGCCACTTAAAACTTGAGTAATATCATGCAAATGTGCACAGCTTAAACTGCATGTGGAGTGTGCCACAGAGCAACAATTACCCATTCATTACCAGTAGGTGAAGTGTTATATTGCCGCTCTGCCACACAGAACCTCAATGGCCCCAACTAAATTAATTTAAAGACATTATAGCTAAGCCCGACATGATTGGAAAATTGCTTTTATTTATTAACCAAGACTACATTTTAGAGGTTCAAAACAATGATGGATTTGGTTCAGTAACTACTGAATGCAAATTTAGTTTACGCACCAAGATTAACATTAATAATAACTTAATTCCAATCCAGCCAAGTGATAATCTAACTGAACTAGGCAGCATTACAGCAGCTGAAGAAAACAATCCCTAATTTTCACGTAAACAAAAAAATGAACACCAACATTATTTTTCAAAACTTTACTTCAATACTTCTTACAAAAACAAAAACATATTTTTATACCATTGCTTCACAATGGAAATGTTTAACATCAAAGTCCGTATCCAACGTTGGTCAACACCAAAGGGGCCTTAGCAAAGCACTACGACGTCTCCATCTTGTAGCCGTGCTTTTCCAGCTCCGCTCTGAAAAGGAGTGGAAAAAAATCCCGTCAGGAGAGATGATTACCAGTGGGTGGCAGAGGCATAAGTACCCACCGCCATTGATTGAAAGAACCATTAGGAGAATGGAGTGAAAAAATATATATGAAAACGCTGCAATGTATTTGATGATTTCACAACACGCACACACACGTTACGCACAAACAGCCATGCAATAATTTTAACAATATCATCTAGAAATAACGTAATGACCATTATAGACTGAACTGAATAAAACAATGGTGTATTACTATGTGAAGCGTACTCAAATGAAAACAGAGCCGCTACTTGTCTCTAAACAGCTATTGATTATTCTTTGAGTGTGAGGGTAAACAGAGAGATGCGTTGGAGCAGAACAGAGGACGCGTTGATAACCCTGTGTGGAGAGCAAGTGGTGGGCCTGCTGTTAACACTGCCAGCAAGGTTTTAAAGAGATAGAGCCTGACCCTCTAGGACTGAACACCAATTTGGGAACTTAGGGGGGAATATGGCACAATAGAAGATCTGGTGATTGCATTACATTTAGATAGGCTTTAAAAACATTTTCCGACATTATCGACCAGGTGTGCGAGTGTAGTCGTGTGGGACTTCAATAGAGATTCTGAGTGAGTTTTGAAGAGTGAGTGAAACTGATTTTTCTTCATCTGCATCATACCACCATATAACAAACTGAGCCCAATGTCAAGCTAAACATAGGAGGGATGTGGTTCGATCTTGCAGCATTTTTATGGCTTATTGATAAAAGGACATTATGTCCTCTTAATAATAATAATTAAAGCATCAAGCAGCATTTTACGGGTGGCAAGCCTAAAGCCGACCAATAAGACCCTGTCTGACCATTAAGACCCCCGACAGACCATTGAAACCCTGTCGTAGACGATTAAGACCATTATTGTTTGCATACGGTTGACAACGCTGGAAAAAGCCTCAGCTTGGATCTGTTGGTGGGTGGACAAAATTTCATGACCGTACAACGTCAAAAGGCTGAGGAGTTATGATGATCTTTAAAGTTTTCAAATGATTGCTTAGTGCCCCCTATAGTCCTATTTTGATGAACTTTAGCCTGGTTAACCTTGACCTATGCTTCTTTAAATACACCAAGTTTGGTGATGATTGACTCAAGTTATCCCCGCCTTTAGTCACCCATCATTGATTGGGCTAATTTGGATGTCCAGCGGCCATTTTGTTACAGGTTCTGGGTTTCCTAGGAACATTTTCTAAACATGAGGAGATACAACTGTCTACAGGATTTCTTGACTGTAGAAGAAAATGGTCAGAAAAAAGGTCAGTCCAAAATCCGCATTTTCAGTCTTTCGCCCGATCTGGGTACCATTGAGAGATTGCATTTTCAGTCAATTGTTTTACCGCTCCCTATAACTTGATATGAATGAGATTTGGAGGGGTTCATCTTGACCCATGTGCCTTTGACTACCCCAAGTTTGATGAGGATTGGTTTAAGTTGACCTTGCCTTTTCGCTTAAAGTTAAATTTGGACGATTTTGATCCTCTGGCGGCCATGTTGTTTTGTCAATCAACTTCATTTTACTTGAGCAGTTGGACCCCAACATCCACTAATTTGGTCCCGCTCAAATCAAACATTCAGTCTATGAACTGTGGTGATTTTAGTCTCAGGCCACGCCCATTTTGATGCCACGCCCTAATTGGAAATATATTGAGTCTATCTTGCTAAGAATTTGATTCTGAACAACTTTTGTATTGGACTCAAGATCATAGGAGTCCATTTTGATGTTGAAGCACTTTAGTCTTTATGCATTTTAAACCACACCCTTTTTAGAAGTCAATGGCTCCTGGGCGCTTGAGTTTTTATTGTACAGACTTCGCTTAATGTCAGATTGAAGACAATGGTCCATAGATGATAGGTGCTAAAGGAATTTTTGTCTAAGTCAAAATACCTAGGATCCTTAAGGAATTTAGGGTTTTTAACAAAGTTCGAGATAGTCGTAAATCCATCCAAATAAAGTCATAGGTTCTTGAGGCATATTTGTTCACCATGAGGGTATGCATGTGTTAACAAAGTATCATGACTAAGTCAAAGCGGTTATGAGATACGTTTCTTCAAAGTTTGCATTTTTGGACTGTTGCTATAGCGCCACTCAGTGTAATATTTGCTCTCTGTTAATCTTGAGTCAGCCTCTAGAACTGTAGTAAGTTTCATAAAAAGCGTGCCAGCGGTTTAGGCTGTGTAAGTCAAACGTGGCAGAATTATAATAATAAAACCAACAATTACAATAGGTTGCCTTCGCACTTTCTGATTGGCACCCTAATAATTTATTGAATTTATCTTAACACTTTTCTAGACACTCAAATGCCAATGGCCCTGTGCACCTTAAATCAATTGATTGTGTTGCAGGTACATTACATACATGTTTAGCACTTAGAAACCAGTTGAGGGTTTTTGAAAGTAAGCAATGACCTTCCATTGACTTTCCAATTTGTTTTCTATAAGGCTTGTTAAACTAGGGTGTGATCTTCTGTTTAGAATATAATTTATACATTTAGACGCTTCCCCAGAATACAAAAATAAAATAGGAGCGAAAAGGAAAAATGGAGAGAAAAGCAGTTTAACATCAGCTCCTCTGAATAAAGAATGAATGAATACTCACATGGGAACATAAAGCTAATGAATGTCGTTGTTTCAATAAATGCAAGGGTCGACAGAGTGATAATGAAAGTTAAGGGTCAGAAACACCCGAGAGCTATGGTACATGTCATTGACCATAGGGATGGACCAACAGGTAGGTATAGATATATTTGGGAAGTCTACTATTGTGTAAAGTCTTTCATATGATTATTAAAAATAATCTACGTAGATAATATAACTCCTTTTTTGTTTTAGTAAGATATTCATTTTAAAGGGTGCTTGAAATTTTACATCATTTTTGTGTCCATCATTTGTGTAATCAATTAATTAGCTCAAATGG
>NC_079433.1:13579780-13587280 GCF_026213295.1 Gadus chalcogrammus | reverse complement strand
CCAAACGTAATTCTTACAATTATATGTTTTTAGTTAATATTGATTAAAATGTAACAGCGGCATAAACACGGCGCCCACAAACACTTGTCACGTCTGTGCTATCTTAACTCGGAGGTAAAAGGACACGCCGACTCTGACCCATACTTAGCGAGCCATCACTGATCCGGGCCTGAAGTGGCCCTATTGTGCACTGACGCGTCTCAAGGGTCGCGCCACAATGGGGTTTTGTGAAGGTTGACATATGTCGCATGTCCACAAGAGAAACGCCAGATACCTCCACGTACTTACCCGGGCGGCTCTGATCCCCCTCCCCCACTCCTCTACCCCTTCCAAGGTCGTCTCTCTGTCTCTAAAAGCCCCCTGGAATTAATAAGGCTTCTCTGCCTCAACTCTGCATACACTTTCTCCCTTGTCTGTGAGTGTGTGTGCGTGTGTCTTTTCTATTTATTTTCTTCATTTGCAGCCCATCACTTGGAAAGGGGTGATTAAACAGTGTTTATTGCATCCATCAATACATCCATCAACACCCAACTCTTGCTTTTTCCCCCTCTCTCTCTCACCTTCTCGTGTCTCTTTTTCTGCTCTTACGTCCTCTCAGGAACAAACTTTCAAACACACACCTTCACACACACACGCACGCATACACACACACACACACACACACACACACACACACACACACACACACACACACACACACACACACACACACAGACACACACAGACGTGTCTGTTCTAGTGATGAGAATGTCAAAGATTGTGTGTGTGTGTGTGCGCATCACAGCAGGAGGAGGTGGGGGGGCGGATGGGTGGGTTGAGAAAACCTGCTCTGGCCCCCGCCAACCTTCTCACCTGTCATCCACGGTAGATCGCTGGAGATGAGCAGGGGTGACACAACATGAAGGTGAAGGCTCGCCCCCCCCCTCCTCCCTCCCCTCCTTCTCCCGGTTGCTCTCTAAATCGACCGCATACCTCAGAAATCAGGGGCTGGGGCGGTCGACGATAATTATACCCGCTTGCCAACATGCGGATGAGCAGACAACTTTAATGCGATGATGTCACATCGCTCTGACTTTTCCATTGCGCTGTTCTAGAGATGGCATGGGGGGGAGGGGGGGGGGGATTTCAGTACAAAGTGTGTTTCTGTGTGTGTGGTTTGTGTGTGTGTGTGTGTGTGTGTGTGTGTGTGTGTGTGTGTGTGTGTGTGTGTGTGTGTGTGTGTGTGTGTGTGTGTGTGTGTGTGTATATGCAGGGAGAGTGAGGAAGTGGTTTTGTATGCAGGATGGTACAACTAACCGCTCGGGTGGTTACGTTGATTCAAAACAAATTCGTTTTTGAATTTGCAATGTTGAGTAAACCCGGGCTAATTTAACTGATGCAAAAACGCAGAAAACGTTTCACTCACTCCGACTGACATGTTACACCTGAAGTACATCGATTTTACCCTCCCAAACCCCCCCCCCCCTTCCCTGCCAAACATACCATAATCCACCTTTCGGTTGTTGATTCGCTATAATCACAAACTCACTCACTTTCCACAATTTGGCCCACATTTCTCCAGGCCTAATCCCCAACATGTGGCTGTCCCTAACCCAGGAAATGCCTGTGATTGGTCTGATTGATAAATGAAGCCCTCCTTATGGTTTCTCGGGGTCCGTTGCACAGGGGCCTCGGTGGGTCTGGTCTGTGTCCAGGAAGCCGAGGGACAGCCACTTATTAAGTAGTTAGACCCTCAAGACAACAAGAGTGTAGACAGGGACCGCCGGTGGTCACCTGGAGCCATGAGTTACCGCTGATGCCCCCAATCGCCGCCTGACTCCAGCGCTGGGCTTCCAGGCACCACGGTTGCAGGGTGAATGAATGGGAAACAGGTACAATGCACGGGCTTCTACGCTAAAGGGGTCAAGGGTGGGAGGGCGGAGGGTGTTTGCTCAGCTTGGTCATTTAAACAGAGATGTAATTATTAGTGCTTATTATTAGAGCCAGGCTGAAGTCCCGCTGGTCAGTCGTTTTCCGAACGCTATCTACCTCATTCCCGAAAGAAAAGGTTCTGCTTTATGTATTTAGATTTATTTTGGATGGAGCTGCCTCTGTGTGGAGACAATGCCAGTTTTGCACAAAGAAATAAAATCTGTGTCGACTATTATAACCCCCCCTGCTTTCAATTTATATTCCCTCCGCATGTGTTTGAGCAGGCGCCAGGGAAGTTAATGATAAAACAGAGGAAATCAAGCAATATTGGGCACAGAACGCTGAACCAACCCCGTCGGCGATGCCATTACTCTCCTCTAAAATTGTTTCTTCTCCTCCGATGAGTCCCGCCGCTGAACTTGTCTGTATGTGCTTGTTCACAAATCATTTATCTTTCAGATTCGGTGGTAAAACCGTGTGTGTGTGTGTGTGTGCGTGACAGAGTGGGAGAGAAAAGCCCTGTCTCGCCTGAATTCAGTTTCTAGATTCACGAGGGTGGCGTACGCAGGCATGGCAAGAAAAAACCCAAATAGGAAGAAACCAGGGAAGTGGTACAATGTTTAAAATGGTCTGGGTTGTTTAGTCGCGGAGAGAAGGTTGTGTGCACAGGCATTAGAGAGACAGCACCGATCCCTTCACCACAACCGACCAAACATTACGGTTCCTCTGCGATGTGGACGAATAAACTGTGGAAACAAGCCGGCCTTTCTAACTTGAGCGGGGTGGGGGGGGGGGGGGGGGGGGGGGGGGGGGGGTAGAAGAATACTGTGGTAGTGCGACATGGGCCCCTACTCTGCGCCTGAAGTTCAGGCAGGGCACCAAACCAAGAATAATCCCTTAAGAGTACGACCGCAGGCCAGGCTTTGGACAATGATGAGGGCCGACGCAATGCACCCTGGGTAGAAGGTAGGAAGGTAGAGCTCATTTGAACCTTTTCAGGAAAGGGGGTGAACGGAGCATCAAGTCTTTACTAACAAGGGTCCAATCGAAAGCCATTATGGTTTTATCCACCCCCTTTTTCAAGACTTGCCTCTCACCGGTAAGCTCCTCAAAAGAACACTTTCAGGCGCTTTAAAATGTCAGACTTCTTTATTCCCTATTCTTGCGACGCCAGCCATGCAAGCTTTTTTACGACTGTTATTACCGTTTTGGTTTTGTTATGATTAGGTATGATTGTGTAAACACCACGTTTATAAGCTAATTCCTAATTAGATCATATTTTGAAGATTTATTTTGAGCCATTTGTAATTTGTCCTCCTTGGCTTTGTTTAAAGTAGCTAAATTGGGGATGCTATATTTATTGGACGCAGCAGCAGCAGGGCCTTGTGTACACAGTCATTTTCTATTTTTTTTACACATAAGTTGTTTGCCAATTGCACTAATGTGCAATGTGCTCTCACTTTAAATCGGAACTGTTTCTGGGTTCATTAATACAGCGAGAGGGATAGAGGGAGGGAGGGAGGGAGGGAGGGGGGGGAGTCAAGAGGGAGAGATGGTTTGGAGAAACCTAATTTAATATTTCTGCTAGGATCGGTTTGTTTTGGCCTGTATGCTTTGTAAAACATGCTCTCATAAACTGGAATCAAACCTTCCAGTTCTTGAAGAGGATGTTGGAAAATTATTTACAGGCAAATAAAGTTTGCGTGAGACCATTTAAACGCCCTCCCAGTTTCTTCGGTGTATGGTTCTGTTTAGCTTGTAATTTGCTTTCGGCTCATTTTTCTCTGGAAGACCAGCCCCCCTGAGTGAAAGTTTCAATTCATTGCATATATGCATTCATTGTGTGCGTATAAATATCCATATATTGCCATATGTCTCGCCTATACGGGAATGTAATTTGCGGTGTTTGTATGGATAAACGAGTACACTTTTCTGTGTGCACACAGTTTCAGTGCACATTAACTATCAGAATGTGTCAGTGTGCAGCTTATGGGAAAAGGGTTAATGTTGGGTGGGGGGGGGTATTGAAACAGGGTTAAATAAGGCAGAGGGAGGAGACATTTCAGTCCACATGATTCACCATGCATTTACACACATGGACACTCACAAACACTCAAACGTGTGTGCACACACACACACCCTCATGCAAAATCAAAAATGGAGGAGCCCAAATTTGCAAACACACACACACACACACACACACACACACACACACACACACACACACACACACACACACACACACACACACACACACACACACACACACACACACACACACACACACACACACACACGCACCATCCATCCATCCATACATACATAAGGAGGCGTACAGACGTACAGATGTGCATCATCACAGGGCTGATTGTCGTTGACCCTGGCTGATTGAACTTGGAAGCGGCGGTCGGATGTGCAGCTGGGCGCTGGCTGGCCGGCCGGGACAGTGGGGACCCTTTGGGGACGCCTAAAGGTAGCGTGACTGCGAGGGACCACTTTGCAGCCCTTCGCCTGACCCTGTCAGCCACACTGCTCGCGACCGCACTGTGCCGCACTTGTTTCTCAGGCGGAAGAGACGACAGAGACAAAGGGCCGAGGAACTTGTCCAGACCCTCGCTCTGGGTGTTTGGACAACTCCAGGGGCCCCCCTCGTCCGTACCCCCGGGGCCCGCTCAGCTGGCTCTGGCGGCGGAGGGGGAGCAGTGAACGAGCCAAGGGGCAAAGAATACTGGCCGATTAACAGGGGAAGTGTGTGTGTTCATTTGTCTTTCTATACGTCGTCTGCGTGCCAGTATATGTGTGTGTGTGTGTGTGTGTGTGTGCGTGTGTGTTTATGTGTGTGAGGAATTTAATGACATCATTGTGTTGTATGACATCCATTCATCATGCGTATGGTTACACTAAGCCATTATCATTAACAAAGACCCTTGCAGATTCATTTCCACCCAGGTTGTCCGTGGACCTGCACCTCATTCATTATTAGTCGAAACACCAAGCTTTGCTTTTGGAGGGGTGGAATAATTAGCGCTATGCTCTGCTATGGGTTTATGACAAACCCACCGTTTTATAAGCTGTGCCTCCGACTTTTATGGACACATAAGGTCAGAGCCGCTCTGCTTATATGGCCCGTGCAATGTAAAAATAAAAATAGAAAAAGCATAGGTAAGGTAAACCATCTTTGTGCCTTTTTAAATGTGCGTGAGGCGACCGTACCCCACAGTGTTTTACAGGCCGATGACTCACACGTTTGTATGTTTGTTAGGTGTTTATTTGTTTGCTGGCTGCACGTGATGCGTCGTTGTTCCGCAGCAACCCTGACCCATCCCCCTTCACGTCAAGGAAACCAGGGAGCAAACGTTTTCGGAATCCGACGCCCGCTTGCGTCGTCAGCATTACCTGGGGCCAACGTGGTGTACAATAACAAGCGCCTTACTGCCTTTACTGAAGCCCCCCCACCTCCCCCACCCCTAAACCATTAGTCTGGAGAACGCTCGCAGGAACCTACGCGCCGCCCCCTGGTTGTGTGTAAGTGTTCAATTATCCTCATCCGGAGAGACAGTAAGAAAAACAATAGTCCCCCCCCTACTAAAAATAAAGACCCGTTGGGTGGGAGATGGGGATGCTGTGAGTCCAGGGGTCGATGGGACGGAGATGATGGGGGAGAGGGGTGGAGCTGGCCCACATCAGGAAGAGGGGGGGGGGGGGGGGGGGGGGGGGGGGGGATGGAGTTCTTGGTCAAAGGCTTGAGTCAGGAAGTGATCAAAAGAGGTTTTGGGAGAGGGGTGAAACAGAGTGGAGCGAGGCCGAGACATTGTTGCACATGTGAAGGCAACTTAGTCCTTATTGGATGACAAATGGTCTGGCGGGTGAAAGGAGGGGAGGGGGGGGGACGAGGGGGGGGGGGGGGGGGGGGGGGAGGACAGCTGGTCGGTCTGGTCGTCGGGGGTGATTGATGGTGTTGACGTTCTAAATCGCCCGCCAACACAGCGAGTACAGCAACTCCTAATAGTGCAGTTTTAGATTGGCCTTGGAGATAGCAGGAAGTGGATGGGGGGGGGGGGGGGGGGGGGGGGGGGGAGAGCGTGTACAGGGGAAAGTGGACGCATTCCCATGATTATGAGACAGAGTAGAAATGGGGGGGGCTACAAACAGGGGGATCCTGGACGGGAGATATTAAAGGGCTGTGGACCGTAGAAGAACCGAGGCTCAGACTGGGCGTAAGAGGTGGTGGGAGGGAGGGGGCTCCCCCCCCCCCCCCCCCCCCCCCCCCCCCCCCCCCCATCTGAGGCACACTTTAACCAGAAGTGGGACATACGACGGCGGCCTTTGGTAAGGTCATATCACTCAGGAGTCCCCCTGCGCTTTGTTCCTCTCCTTCTTTGCTTCGTCATCTCTCATCAAAACACACCCGGGGTAGCCGTCACTTAGAGAAAAATGCCAGGGGTCGAGACGCCCCCCATTACCGCCGGGCAGCGGTCAGAGCGCTTCTCTCTTCTCCATCATTCCAGGATAGGGGGGGACAGGGGGACGGACATACCCTCCTAATTGCAACAGCCCCCCCTTTATCATAGTTTCATGCATGGTGAATAAACACTGTGGTTTGGGGCCAGGTGCAAGGCATTCTGGGACAGCATTGGGCCGGGGGTGGGGGGGGGGGGGGGGGGGGGGGGGGTGGCAAGGGGGGATGAGGTTTCTATGAAGATCAGCCTCGTGCTCGTATACAAGGGGAGATGCAACTACCGAATATTCTTAGCCAGCGTGTAGCAAAAAGTCGACTCTCCGACATGTGACTCTCACGGCAGACGGCGTTACGTCTAAGGACTCGACGGGTCAACGGGAACGAAACAGCAGTCTGAGCCGTGAGGGCATCAGGCTTTGCTTTTACACAGCTCTGCGGCTATTTTCAGAGCCACTCAGGATGTACGTCTCTGATTAAGTTATTTTTTAATGCTGAATAAAAGGCTAGGAAAAAAGTCAATAAACACATTATTCAGTGTTTACACCACCAACTACAATGTGGGGATTACCTTGAATAACTGTAGAATATCCTAACACACACACACACACACACACACGCACACACACACACACACACGCACACGCACACGCACACACACGCACACACACACACGCACACGCACACGCACACACACACACACACACACACACGCACACGCACACAATCACACAATCACAATCAGAGATATTTGATGGTAGTGAGCGTCGGCCCGCACATTGTTAACCCTCGGCCGCGTACCACGTGGAAGCCTTTCAGAAGCTTTCATCGATGTTAAAAGGTGACGACGAGTTTGCGGCGCTTTAACTTTCCGGTGACCCACTTCGTTTGAAAGACCACTACACCTCCATTATGGGACTATTCACCGCTCGTCATAATGGAACTTGGAAAAAATAAATAAATAAAGTGCACACATAATAGAATTAAGTTGAACCGTAGGCTACGCACACTGCAGCTATGTGAAGGGGATGAGGTGAGGTGCCGTTCGTAATCAACTAAAATCCAACCCGCCGCGGAGCCTAGCCGCGCGGGGTGAGAACCCGGCGTCTGCCGAACAGATGGCGAGGTGCTGA
>NC_079433.1:13569780-13574780 GCF_026213295.1 Gadus chalcogrammus | reverse complement strand
AAGAAACAGACATAGAGGGAGAGAGACAGAGAGAGAGAGAGAGAGAGAGAGAGAGAGAGAGCGAGAGGAGAGAGAGAGCGATGAGAGGGAAGAGAGGAGGGAGAGAGGAGAGAGAGAGAGAGAGAGACAGGCAGACAGACAGACAGACAGACAGGACAGACAGACAGACAGCCCGGAGACAGACAGGACAAGCCAGACATACCAGACAGACACGACAGACAGACAGACAGGCAGTCAGACAGACTAGCAGACAGACAGACAGACAGACAGACAGACAGACAGACAGACAGACAGACAGGCAGTCAAACAGACAGACAGGGAGAAAGAGAAAAGTTGACGGGGGAAAAAAGGGGGGCAGAGAAAACAGAGCCCTGGCGAGCGGTTGTTACAGGTGTGAGGAGGAGAAGCGTGAGTGAGCATGGCTGATTGCAACCCCACCTCCCTCCTCCACCCCCAACACAACCTCCCATGCACAGGCTCCTTTGAGCTGCAGAAGCTCAACCCCCCTCCCCCCTCTCTCCTTTCTATAAGGTATTGCCTTGTTTCCTGCTGGCCTCCCAGCCTGGACCCAGTCATTTGGGTTAATGGGACCCACTCAGCTCATCACCTACCAACCACCGCAGTTCTGTGTCCCCCTTTCCTCGCCCACCCACCCATCCCCCTCCCGGGACGACTCCACAACCAGGCTTGCGCTTCCCAGAGAGATGCTCCCACCATACCTGTGACACATGGAGAAGAATGCCGGTCAAAATCTCTTTCTGTTCACTCTCTCTCTCTCTCTCTCTCTCTCTCTCTCTCTCTCTCTCTCTCTCTCTCCTCTCTCTCTCTCTCTCTCTCTCTCTCTCTCTCTCTCTCTCACCCTCGCTCTTCTTCCTCTTTCCTCCCCCCCCCCCCCCCCCCCGCCCCCCAGCGGAGCCCACTCTTCCTCTCCTCAGAGGTGTAACCGTGGCCAGATGGAGGGTAGGCCAGGCTTCCTGCTTCCCCCCTGACCCCCCAGGTCCTTCTGAAGCCCTCCACGGGGGAGAGAGGCTCCCCAGAGGCCCGCAGAGAGAGAGCTGGACTCTTCATGCAAATGATCCAAATCACTTGACTGAAGTACCGGAGAGACCCAGGACCCCAGGTACAAGATGTACTGTATTCCACGCACACAGGCACAGGGCGCCCACACACACACACACACACACGCACACACACATACACACACACACACACACAAACGCACACACACAGACGCACGTAAACACACACACGCCAGAACATACGCATGTATGCACAAACAGAAACACACACAAACTCACACACACACACACACACACACACACACACACACACACACACACAACCACAACACACACACACACCACACACACACACACACACACACACACACACACACACACACACACACACAAGTGCACAAGGTAAGGAGCTTGTGCAAGTGCAGGACAATTACATCAATACCAGCATATGCACAGACCCCTGGGCTTTTACATGTGCCCCCATGTCCGTTTACACATCTCTCATACGCATAAAGACCTACGACGCACGCACACACACGCTGATATTACACGCACGCAAGCATTGTTTACACTTGATATTCATCCATACTACACACTCCATACAAACCCACACACAGACACACACAGATTCAACACGTGTTCACCCTCTCCTCCTCCTGGCTGGTTGGTGCGGCCGGGTGTAGCCCTTGGCTCCAGCGGGGACGCGTGTCAGTGTGTCAGGGTGGAGGGCTCGCAGGCCCCGGCTGATTAAGGATTCCTCAAGGCAGCCCCGCAACCGGGGGTGATATTTATTAGGCAGCACTTGAGCTGCTTGTCATGCACGCGTGTCAGCGCTGTAAAACAAACCCAATGAATGGACGGGCGGGGGTGAAAACGGTGTAACTGACTAACCAACTAACAGAGCTCACGCAGAGAGTGACAGATTTCTTTCTTTTGATTTCTTTGATTTTATTTTCTTTGGTCCGATTCATGGGTATTGCCTCGGTGCTCCGTGCACAAGCTAAAGGGGGACGTATTCGTCTTTGGGTTATATTTATTTGTTGTAATCAAGTGCACAAGGTTATGCTTGTCCCCCCCACCCCAGACAAACAGACTCCCTGATGCTTGCTTTCCAGGGCTGGTATTATAGGAGTGAAAAGCGCTTAACCCATCGTAGACCAGAAAAAAAGCACAAGGTAAAATTTATTATAGACATTTTGAAGTGCTTGTTTAAAGCATGTTTAATTTTGCACTGAAAGCTACTTAATCCAAACGGTAGCTCGAGCACGCCTCTGTGTTATTTTTAAGGCTTAAGAACTAGTAGCTAATTTGTTTATGTAGAACAAATTAAGCCCTTTTAAATAACTGTAATCGATCTCTTCTCCATTGATTGATTGTTTTGTAGAAATGGTAGCCTGATCGTATAAGGAAAGCAGCTACAGCCCCCAAACAGAGAAACGATTGTTGCTAATTGTCTCTCGCTTTATGCAATTATACAAACAAAAATTGAATTGATCTACGATCAATGTGGAGAAAAAGATAACTAAACCAGCATACCCAGTTCTCAATTGAAAGTACATTTGTTACACATTTTTGGTTTGTTATTTTATTATCATCATAAATAAGTAAATATCGTGAATAATAAAACACCTGCATTGGATCTGATGGGGCAGTTACATGGAGTGGCTTCAGACTCATGTAAAGCTGGTGGTTTAAGTCCCAGTCATGGTAGACATCATGAGGTCAGATCATGAGGGAGGCATTACCACAGAGCTACAGAACTACCGTATATACATGTGGATGATTGACTTTTAACAGCTCTTCACAGAGGCCCAAAGTTCCCATTGCTTCCCTCTGGTCTTGGTCTGACTCTAGGTTTTTCCTTTGCTCTAGGTTTTTTTATGCTTATGACCAGGGAGTTATTGTGCATAGTATATACTTAATAATAATACACCCTGTGAAGACACACTCTCTTTTCACACCGCATTTTTGTGTAGGCACTGTATGCAGATTTACACTGCGTTCATATGATAGTCGATTGTAGTCTCTCTCTCTTTCTCTCTCTCTCTCTCTCTCTCTCTCTCTCTCTCTCTCTCTCTCTCTCTCTCTCTCTCTCTCTCTCTCTCTCTCTCTCTCTCTCTCTCTCTCTCTCTCTCTCTCTCTCTCTCTCTCCCTTTAACAGAGTTGAGTTAGGCCCTGACAGTAGATAAGCACAGCACTACGTGTCGTGTTATTGCCCTCTCCAAAGGCAGACTTGTGTTTATGTCGGCGAGACTAATAAGCATCTGTGTAAGTCTGTGTCTACCTTGGCGGGGCCTAGCAGGTAGGATAACACCCAGAAGAGATGTTATCCAGACACACGGTGCCCATAAACCCAGACTGTACGGTAAAGTATTTATTTGAAACCGCTTAGAGTATTTATTTACATCACGTGAAGCCTAATCTGTCAGTAGACAATGTCTCTCTCGTTCTCTCTCTCTCTCTCTCTCTCTCTCTCTCTCTCTCTCTCTCTCTCTCTCTCTCTCTCTCTCTCTCTCTCTCTCTCTCTCACTCTCTCTCTTTCTCTCCCCCTCTCCCCTCTCTCTCTCTCTCTCTCTCTCTCTCTCTCTCTCTCTCTCTCTCTCGCTCTCTCTCTCTCTCTATATATATATATATGCATATATATGTTTGAACACATACTTTTGAGACACTTAAATGTTGCCAGAGACGTGCACAGAGAGACTGAAGGCTTCGGGAAACCATAGTGTTGACCAAGCCTCTAATCATGGGGCGTTAAGCTAAGCCTCGGTTGCATGAATATGATTATGTGGGATTATCGGTGCACTCAAAAAATTGTCACTTCACAGTCTGGGCCTCTGTTCTCTGTGTGAGACAAAATCCAGGATGTTGTAAGAAGAAAAACTATCGGAATGGCATCGGAGGATGTAGAATCCGGATGTGAAGAGGTTATTTCCAAGAAACACCACAACGACACAAAATAAACGCCTCTTTCTTAGGCTTTGTGTTGATGCAGGCAGTAAGTACACAGCCTAGTGGTTAGGTCATTTGACTACCGCATTTCAATTTCCACTCTGCAGTCTACCTGGATGCGGGCCTGAGTAAGATGCCATACACCTACCTCTTCCTCTAAATTACATTTATCTCAATTCCCTGTCTGTCGCTTTCGGATAAAAGCATCCGTGTAATAACTCAACTGTAAACGGTAAACAAATAGGTGAAATTAAAACAATTTTAAAATCCCACTTTACACAATAGGCTGGTTAATTGTGCCTGATTTGAAGAACGTTATCTGACTCACCCCTGCAATTCGTTCATCGTTATTGACCGGAGACTGTGGCACTTTCGTTTTATGTGACTGATTCCCATCCAGGGTCTCCATCAAACAGCGATCGCTCACCTGGGTCGTGCACAACCCCCTCATCTGTGGGAAAACAGCCTCCGTGCTCTGCTCCATTGCACTCGATGATCAGACAAGCGTGTCGCCACGTTGCTTGATCCGCTTTACTCATAACAGAGGTTCTCATAAACATATTGCCACAGACGCCGAACGTCGAAACATAAAGGCGGCCAAGGTGTATGCATTGGCTTGTGTTTAAGGGGTGCCTTGTTTCGTTCTACGGTGTGAATGTGTTTTGCAGTCTACTGGGATTTTTTTTCGCCCTGTTGCTCTGTGTGACTTTTGTACCTCTCTGCAAGAAAAGAAAAAAGAAAAATTTTGTAATCAACAACCTACCATGTGGCCAATGGAGTAAAAATAAAATAGTTGGCAACTGCTTTTCCTGCAGAACATTAAAAAGGAGAGTGAGAGAGAGCGAGAGAGAAAGAGAGTGAGGGAGAGGGACAGAGAGAGAGCGAGATAGAGAGACGAAGAGCGAGCGAGACAGAGCGAGAGAGAGACGTTTTGTGCGACCACAGCTCATAAACCACACTTTATTTAGACTGGCATGTGCCCATTATTTGTTCACAGGGGCTTTCAGTCTGTCTGAGAGAAATATGTTCCAT
>NC_079433.1:13554780-13564780 GCF_026213295.1 Gadus chalcogrammus | reverse complement strand
CGACGGAGGTGGAGGATGCGGCGGATGGGGGGGGGTGGTGGTGGTGGTGGTGATGGTGGAAGGTCGGGGGGATGAGTAGGAGGTGGGGTGACGTTGCCAGGGGTACGGTGAAGGTGGGGGGACGGGGGAGAGGAGATGGGATGCGCTGGGGGAGGGGGGGGGGGGGGGTATAGGGGCATGTGAAGGGAGACAGGCGAGCAGAGCAGAGAAGAGAAGGGAGAGGATGCAGAAGGTGGGGCTGGTGGTTGGGGGGTGGTGGGGGGGGGGGGGTGTACGGGGGGTGATGGGTGATGACAGTGGCAAGGTGGGGGCTGGCAGGGGGGGGAGGGGGGTGTATAGGATGAGTAGAGCGGGAGAGGTTGAGGAGAATGGTGGAGGGGAGGCAGAGTGGGTATGAAGAGGCTGGTCAGAGGAGAGGAGAGAAGGGGAAACATGGTGGGGGTCAGGTGTCTCCTCAGGGAGGGAGGGGGGAGGCGGGAGGCAGAGGGGAAACGGAGGTGGGGAGGAAGAATACAAGGGTTTATATGAATATATACTTCCATCGATGCATTATTTACCCTCTTGGTTTTTGTTGATTATAGTTATTGTGTTGCATTACGGCGATAGTGACTGTAGCCCACTACTTACCCTCTTTTGGCTTTGATTTTAAATGATCCTGTGCTTACCACTGAAGCCAGATTAAACCGATGATGTGTATATCGTTTGAAATCGAGCAACAGAGCCAGAGCACGGCGATATCAGAGTTTTGCACCACACAGACAAAAACAAAACCAAAGAAATGTCTTTATTTGATTTCCACTTAGTTTTGTGTTTTGAAACTTACGTGTGGGCCCCGTGGGGGCAGGACAATTAGCAGCCCAGGAATTCAAAACTCATATGAATGCAAATAAATGAAGCTTGTAAGTAGTTTTCTAACCACCTCTTCCGTCTCTCTGATGGAGTGACGCATCAGGTGAGCTGAAATGCATCTCCAAGGGTAATCATCACAATAATTGCCTGCCTGTTTTCGGCCAAACAATTGTAAGAACCTCTGAGATTGGTATTTTGTGACTAAATTAAAACAGACCTAAAAGGTTTTTTCTTTTAGAAAACAAGGAAATTATTATGGAATCATTATATAGACATGTGTGATCTGATTAACTCTAAGTTTAGTAAGTAAGTATTACACTTCATTTTGAAGCTTGCTCATAAGTCAAGGAATAGGTTGCGTACACAAATGTGTGAATGAAATAGTTTGACAATTATCAATTAATACATTTTGCCGTAATGCATAGATGATTGTGGTTGGTGTCAGAACCAACAAATATCCTAGTGTTTAATTACCTGTGTATTAATAGGTTTGAGGGCAGAGAAACCACTCCCACACTCCAAATAAGGTGTATTTTATGATTGACTTCATGATATTCCACATTAATATCATTATTGTAATTTAAGACAGGCAGGAGTTGAAAGTTGACCACTTGTGGTCGAGCATTTTGCTTGTGGTGCCTTGCTCATGGGTTAACCTTCACCACATGACCACGGCCTGCACAACTTGAATCTTTCTTTTTTTTTACCGTCTTGCAGTCAGTTTTCCCAATTCAAAGTTTAACTGCTTCTACAAGGAAAGCTGTTTTTGGTAGTGAAAATCAAAATGGTGCACAACTCTATTTGTTTAACCAGATCCAATGTCTCAGTTATAAAGCCTATAGGCCTATTTGAAATATAGCCTTTTCAGAGGTTTGCTCAACCCCTTTCTCCTCTTTCCATTTGCATTTGCATTCCAAAATACATAACACAAATATCCCATCAAGACTATAACAAATGTGACATGGAGCAACTTATAAATGGCTATTAATAATAAGCAAAGCAAACTAATTGAATGTTCCCAAGTGTATGTGTATAAACGAAGACAACAATAAGTGGATTTTTATTTCTTCAGAGGTGACTTTAAAATGTGGTTTCAGGTGGGTGTGTTTTAAGGTGCAGCACACAATGGTCTGCACTGAGCACCCAGACGCACGAGAACCTGAGTAGCGCCCACGGAACGAGACAATTCCTCGTACCGCACAGCTTTCGGCCAGGTGTGACTTTTTTCTGTTCTTTTTTTTCTGCTTCCCTTCAGCTTGCACTCTTAAATATCACCTTTCATTTGTTTTGTTCGGGCAGTGTTGGCCATTGTGTGCCGCCCGCCACTTCCCAGTACATCCCTGGCTGCTTTGGAGAACTCGTGTTGGGACGCGCGGGCACACACACACACACAAACACACACACACACACACACACACACACACACACACACACACACACACACACACACACACACACACACACACACACACACACACACACACACACACACACACACACACACACACACACACACACACACACACACACACACAGACACACACACACATACATAGGCCTATTCCTGTTTTTTTTTTCTAGTTCTGTACCGATCCAAACGGTTTCTATTTAGATGCACGGTTTGTGTTTGGAAGAATGATAGGCCTATTTATATATTTACAATTGTGGTTTAGAATAAGGTTGAACATTGGCTGCAATGGACCTATACATTTTATAGACCTATATTTGGAAGGGACATTTATCAATGTCTTGGCTCCTAGGCAATTATTTATATATATGTCGACCTATAATAAAATGTGAACGTTTGTAATGGTCAGATTTTATATTGTTGTAGCCGTAGGAATATGAGTTTCTCAAAATATGGATATAGGATTGCATGTAAGAAAAAAGCCTAGGCTATTAACCTCAATGTATCGTTGTGATTCATTAGACACCAATTGGTCATTAGCCCATTATAACGTGTAATGCATTTAGGTCAACAACAATGCTTTACATGAGCCTGTTGGTACAGGGCCTGTTTTAACCAATGCTTCTGTTGGGCCAATTGGGCTTTAGCGCATGCAGGACCTCCACTGCTCATAAACCCCAAGAAATGACAAGCCTGGCTGCTTAAAAACGAGCAGCATAGACTATTAGACCATAGGCACCACAACAACATTCGGAGATGCAGCACATCGTGTGACGCACGTCCGCCCGATCTAATGAGGATGACTCAAATAATAATTACAACCAAATCAAAACATTATTACTAGAAACAATACAAAACGAATACCTTATTAATTTAACGGATACAAAATAATTATAATCTTAATCATCCTAATCCTAATTAATAAATATATTTATCTAATAATAATTTTGATTAATAATAAATAATATTCATTATTATCATTAATGATATTATCTACAACTCTATCCGGCCTACCAATTCAATGATAATAATATTTTTAACATGTAGGCTATGATATCATTTTTTGTAGAGGCCAATTATGGATATTAGCTTATATGTATGGCCATATAATACAAGCCGTTTTCCTATCGTCAGAGCCCTTTTACATATTGTTCCCCATCTGTATGACATAGATTGAAACCCTCTGTACACATGGGACCACTTGTATGTTATTTAAACTTGGACAGGGCCCGGTATTGCTTACTATTTCAACTGTGTTACTGTTTACATCGGTTAGCCTATATGCCTCTAAAAATTAATGTAGGCCAGGTTTTTTTTACATTTATTTACAGAGTTATTGACTGCCACTTGTTTTCAAGCAATTTGTGGTTTTCCCGAATTTGGTCTATAGGCTTATTCATGAAAAAAGGCAGTCAAATTATTTCAGGAGGATGGAAAATGATCCTTTTTAAAGAAGGATCTGGTCCTGTGACTAAGGAGCTAATAATATGAAGTAAAACCACTCTGTGTTCAAAACACAGAAAACAGAAGCAGAAGGGCGGGTTCCAGAAGAAAATGGGATCTTTGTTTGTTCCCCTTTGTTTACAACGGGACTCTTTCTGTTTTTTTCTGCTTTTTGCTAATTCATTTCAATGGCTTTCAAACTGGAAAATGGAAATGTTGCTCCTGCCCTCTATTTCGGCGGCAGCGTCCTGGCAACAGAGCAATTTTCTATCATCAGGGATAAACGGCATCGAACAGTACATTCTGATAAAAAAGGGGAAAAAAGGAAAAAAGGGAAAAAGAAAAGGCCTCATGATTGCTGGCCTTCCTGTCTGTCATCCACCAACAAAATCCTCTCCTTCAAGACCGACCACTGTGCTGTCAGACCTCATAATGTCGCGTATTAGGTCCCCGGAGGAACCGGCCCACAGGGTCCCGCAACACACACCTCCATGCTCTGATTTCACCAAGGAAAACAATTACTGATGTATATATTATCTCTCTCTCTATATATATATATATATATATATATATATATATATTGTGAGTATATTTTTTAGCAATTGCGTTTAATTTTCCCTACATTGGTTAACATTACAGCCAAAAGGGATAAGGCACAACAATAATGTGATTTGATCCCATTATAGGGTTCAAATAATAGCCTACTACATTGTTTCGTATCCCCATTTGTGGCTACGGCCTCGGTTATATAACCCTTAGATTAGCATGTTGGTTTGTATTTCAACGATCTCCAAAGCAGACCGACAAAAAAAACAACTCCTTAATTCTCCATTTCAATGTGATCAGTCACCATTTAAGGCTGTTTGGTTCCTGCGAATGAAATGTGTTTGGAGACGGCGAGGAGAGACAATCAGTCCTGATGATGGACGGGGTGGGACTCATCCAGGTGGGCTTGGGTGGGCTTGAATTCAATCAATTTAAAACCAAAACGTTGAGGAAGTGGAAACGCTATTGATTCGTTTGGAGATGCCTCCGTAACCAACAGCTATATTGCGCTTTATTCGCAATATGCATTATGTTTAATTAAACTTAAATGTCCATGCATATTTTAGTTCGTACAGAGGCTACTGGTTTTATAATTACTACAATTTCTGCAGGTTGGCTTATTATAAAAAAAATAATTGACCATCTAAGCCTATGTAATTCCATTTGCGGTTGTGCCTTTTTAAGCGCATTGCCGAGTCGGTTCTGTGATCTTCAGGAGGGGGACGACGACGAACGGCGCGTCTCTTCTGATTTCCAAACGACAATGAGCCTGGTGTTGTACTGGTGACAGCCGTGCATCTGCAGCTCTCGGCTCTCATTGCGCGCGCGTGCCCCCCCCCCCCCCTCCTTCATACTGCAGCGGTGGATAGCGCGTCGACGCCTGGCTGTCTGTGTAGTTGGCCGTGGGCTCTGGGGTGGTTGGTGCTGGAGACTGGTGGAGGATGGGGAGGGGGGAGGGGGTGCAACATATTTCACTCTGCCGGGAGTCGCAGCCTCCAACAGCAACCAACAGCGAGAGTTGGAGACTGCGAGGCTGCTATACAGCGCCGGAGATGCTGAGTTTCAGAGTCTTGCAGTCTTTTTTCTTTTTTTTTTATGCATGCAAGTTAATAGGTGTCAGAACGATACAAAGCGTGCATGTGTCGAATGCAGGCACCGGGCGCGCGGAACCGAGTCGTGCAGAGGGACGCACTGCTGCTGTTGGCAGTGTGTTCTCCAACATATGGCGCGCAGACCTAACCAGACGTGCCGCCGTGTCGCGGCATTTCTCTTGCTTGTTGCGCTTTTCACATTCACTAACACAATATAGAAGAAAAAAAAAGACATGGACAACGCCGTCGTGTTTATGACATGTCGGGAGATGTCTGTCTTCCATTAATGTTGCACATGCATGGCCACACAGGGGTAATTGAGCGTTGAAGTTAGTTCGTTTGGGGCTAGGCTATCCTCTGGGATTTGTCGTTATTAAATGCATTGTGTGACTTAATAACGTTAGAATAACGCTATGGCTGAGGAGAAGGCTACACATACTCTGGGGTCCTATACGCTGTGCGCGTCAGGGAAAACCCGGGGCCCGACCATCGAGTGATTTTAAATGGTCATTCATCAGCGTTAGGACAGCTGGAAATAAAGACCACTTCGGTTAAACTCCCGAAGACATTGATTTTGCTGAAGGTCAATACGGGCAATATCATTTATAAATGTGTAGCTTAACGGTTTCCATTTTGGGATTGACATCATTTGTAACCGTGCAAGATAATTCGTCAAACTGCCGCACAAAACGTCGTGCGTAAAACACAATTGTGGATACCTTTAATGATTGCTTAATGTATACGATAGGATACATCTTCTTTAAGATGTCATTCATATTATTTTCATAAACTTATTCCATGCCAGATAATGCATCTATAGTCTAGTCCTGACAGTGTTAGGCCTATAGCCTGCAATTTTCTTATTTTTTTCATATCGGTTCTGCAGGAAGTAATTTGGTCTAATAACTCATCAACACTCAAACAGGCCCGGCGACGTCATGTGCGTAAATACCCCCCCCCCTCCTCCCCCCTCCGACGAGGAGCCACATGTATCATTTTGTGCCCAATGTCCAAAGGTGTTGAAGCTGGTGTACGTTGCCCTGTGGTCTGAATAAGGAAAATGTCATCCTTACAAATGGTTCCGGTTCAGTAGGCCTACTGGGACGCAGGCGACCTATACTGGTTTATATAGGCTGCAGCTCTGTAGTATCACTCACTCAGAGACGATTAGAAAAAAGGTAACGGATCTGGTTTCTTCTCTGCGTGTCAAAGTGGAACAGGGGGCTGAGGAATTGACTTAAGACCAGCGAGGGGTGACCCAAGGTGTGCAAAAATCATTAGTTGTCCCAAACCACCTGATACTCCAGGTGCATCAACTAATTAATATAATGAGGTCTACAGGAAACTAAACGCAAAAAATAAATCTAAATTCTTACCTGTATCTCCCGTTGATGAAATATTTCTAGTCTTGGAAAAAGCGATATAAATATAGGATAGTGTTTCATCGTCATCTCTGTGTAACCGCTCCAGTGTTCCCTTCTCGACCACGGCTGCAAAATGATAATTCCACCAGGTTGTACACATTTAAATACCGCCAAGTAAATAACAAGCGTGGTTGGCGATAATAGCAGTAGGCTAGCAAGTTCCTGTTACAGAAATAGAGAAAATTGAAGCTAAATGCTTCATTTAGGCAACCATTTTTGATAAGAGGATAATTGAAAGGACACAGTAGTAATTAGGGGATAATTTATGCTATATGCAATTTTATTCTACCCTTCAAAATAAACCATGTCCATAATCATTAGAGGCAAATTGTTCACAATTTTATTATTTTTATAGCTACATTTTGTAGCCAATAGAAGTTGAGCGAGCAACTTAATTGAGAGGACTATTATGTTTCATTGACACGGGTAAAAATGTCTTGAGGCGTATGGTTTCAATACACATTGCACTAATAAACTAACGGGGTTCCTGATTTGAGAATAGGCTACAAGTTAATACGCAAAGTAGGGCTATAATTATAATTTCGTATCGAAGTGTGTGTGTGTGTGTGTGTGTGTGTGTGTGTGTGTGTGTGTGTGTGTGTGTGTGTGTGTGTGTGTGTGTGTGTGTGTGTGTGTGTGTGTGTGTGTGTGTGTGTGTGTGTGTGTGTGTGTGTGCGTGCGTGCGTGTGTCTGTGTGTGTGTGGCCTCATATTGCAATTGAGACTGTCACGTTAAAGCGATAACCCCCCCCCTCCCCCTTCTCTCTCTAACTGGAAAATAAACTATTGTCCACAGGGCGCATTGTTATTTGATGTGTCACGTGCTGTAGTATCTTGAATTGTCTGATCACACTTAATCATGTGCGCGCAAAAAAGCCTCGAAAAACGCTCTAAATACTCAGGCAGGGAGGAAGGTGTGTGTGTTGGACGCGCGCTCATTAGGGCTAATTCCCAAGCGCACACCGTGTTGCGCATCGTCCGTAATTTAAGGGTTCGCGCGTAAAAAAGGAAAAAAAACACACCAAATCGACTTGGTTGAATCTCGAAGAGCTGTTTTTTTTTTTTACGAGATTAGAAGAGCGCGTGCTTGTCAGTGCATGCAGTCTCTCTCCCGCCATGTATTATTTCACCCCGTAAGCTGCGGCTGCGGTGGGAGCTGGTAAGGTGGGTTAACTCCAAACCGAAGTCTCCGTGAAGCACAGAGAACACTGATGACGTTGGGTTGAGTGACCAATCGGAAGGCGCTGCCCTTTGGAGACAAACCATTTTTACTTGTAGTGTCTGCATCTGTCTGAAAGCGAGGGCTCCAATTTTTTTTTTAACAGAAACCACCTTAAAAATCTCCTACCTTAACTTATACCCACCTTCCGCTACATTGAATGAGAATATTACGGGAGAAGAAAAAAGCTGGGTGTTAATAGGAGAATATCTCCTCGCCGTGGAGAGGGAGCGATAACGGCGCAGCGAGAGAGAGAAAAACCGATTTGGACTTGAGAAGAGGGGGTGAGTGCTCTCAAGGCTAGAAAATTTGATGATGACCATGACTACGATGGCTGACGGTCTGGAAGCCCAGGACTCGTCCAAGTCTGCTTTCATGGAGTTTGGTCAGCAGTCTCACTCACAGCAGAGCTCCCCGTCGATGGCCGCCAGCCACTACCCGCTGCACTGTCTCCACTCGGGCTCGCACCCTCACCACCCGCAGCACGACAACTCCCCGTACCCCGGGACCAACTCGTACAACAGGTCGTTACCCTATTCCTACGTGAGCCATTCGCACCACAGCCCCTATTTGCCGTCTTATAACAACACGGGAGGACAGTCGAGGTTGGACGGCACAGGTAAGACGGCAGCCTTTTCTTTCTTCTTTCTTTTCTTTTTTTTACCAACGACGTGCAAATCGAATGCTTCATCTTTATATGGGTGGTTTCAGCCGCGGTTAAAAAACACAAAACTCGCGATTTTTTCCCCCAATCCCCTGAAGGTGCACCTTCAAGTGGAAAGGGAACGAGATGATGGATAATTGGAATGTTGCACATTTTGGTGTTTTATTGTTCCGCGTTGTTATCGTTGTGCTGCTGCTGCCCCGTTCTGCTTAACCATAACACCCCCCCCCCCCTCCCCAGTTCCCACAAAACCATTTTATGCCCGGGGTGTAATCACAACCGTGGAATCCTAACAAACTATTCGTGGAATTAGGCAGTCTGCTTGAAAGTTGTAATTAGCATTTAATTGACATGCCATTACGAGCAATATCCTAACTATGACAGAGCCGGCGTGTATTAAACAGTTTGAGGTGTCAATCTTTATAGGAGTACATTGATTTTTATAGGCTTCACTTTTTTTTTCTCCACCATTGGAAATTGTTTCTGCTCAAACGAACCGCTATCCTGATTTATAACATTTCCCCTACATTTTTGTTGCAGAGCAGCAGAAGACGACGGTGATTGAAAATGGGGAAATTCGCTTCAACGGGAAAGGCAAGAAGATCCGCAAGCCCCGGACCATTTATTCCAGTTTACAGTTGCAAGCACTGAACCACCGTTTCCAGCAGACCCAGTACCTGGCGCTGCCAGAGCGGGCTGAGCTGGCGGCCTCGCTTGGACTAACGCAAACACAGGTATTCAACCACAAAAAACACAAAATAAACATGATGTTACAATATCAAATTTGAAAGTTCGATTTGAAATAGGCATTTATATTAGGGATATCCTATTGGGTGCACACATTGTAGGCTATTATTATTTTTATTTTTATTTTATTATTATTGTTTTATTATTACGATTATTACTATTACTATTACTATCACTATTATTATCATTATTATAACTATGATTATAATTTTGGTAATTATTATCATAATAATTGTTGTTTTTGTTGTTGTATTGTGCTTTTGTGGTGTGGATGATGATTCATCGGTTTGAGAAGATCTTACATAAATGTCCGCTGATTGCATTCTACATCCTCTGCTTTAGGTGAAGATTTGGTTTCAAAATAAAAGGTCGAAGTTCAAGAAACTACTGAAGCAAGGTGGCAACCCGCACGAGACTGACCCCATGCCGGGATCCATCGCCCTCTCGCCGCGCTCTCCCACCATCCCTCCGATATGGGACGTCACGGGGTCCGCCAAAGGAGTAAACATGCCGGCCAACAGCTACATGCCGGGCTATCCTCACTGGTACTCGTCCCCTCACCAAGATTCAATGCAGCGATAGATAGACCACGGGAGCGGGACGGGAGGAG
>NC_079433.1:13449780-13549780 GCF_026213295.1 Gadus chalcogrammus | reverse complement strand
TTGTGGGGCCTGGGGGCCACCTGTGTGTCCCAAACGGCCGGGGACTGTGGAGAGTTGCAGGCCATTGGATCGCTTGAGCTGGGGCTGTGATCGGGGGGAAGCTCGCCGTTTTTCATGATCTTCTTCAGTTTCGATCTCTTATTCTGGAACCAAATTTTGACCTGCGGGCAAAAATGGAGAGATATAAAAATGCAAAAGATTAATATTAAAAAGAGGAAAAACATTAAACATAGGCTAGCCTCTGGGCTTATAATACACAATGTAGGGCCTATTTATTACAGGCCTTTACGCTCTGCACGGGTCGTGACAAATTAGTAAACATGAACAACGATTGCTAATACAATGGGATCCTCTTTTTATAGGGCGCGTACCTGTGTTTGTGTGAGACCCAGAGACGCCGCGAGCTCGGCTCTCTCGGGCAGCGCGAGGTACTGTGTGTTCTGGAACCTCCTCTGCAGCGCCGCGAGCTGGAAGCTCGAGTAGATGGTGCGCGGTTTTCGGACCTTCTTGGGCTTGCCGTTCACCATCCTCACCTCGGGCTCTGCGATTTCTTTTTCTGTAAAACAACATCATTATTATTATAGCGAGCGTATTGATAATAATGAGCCTCTTCGTTTAAATTATAGCATGTATCGGTGGTAATAATTGTGTTTTATATTGGCCGCAAACTATGACGAATTTGCATTTAGGCGCTGTGCAAAAAAAATATCCAAAGGCTTAGTTTCTCATTTAAATTCGAAAGAAATATGTCAACTGAAATAACACCGTTCTGTTACGCTCTCATACATAACACATTGTTCAGAGTTTTATTTTTTGAAGCTTAACGAAATCAAATTAAGGCATCTCATATCAAATAAAGATAGGCCTACGGAATAATAGACGATTTGTTTCAATAGTAAAACAGGAGCGTTAGATCACGTTAAATGATCGCGACGTTAGACTATCTCTATAACAAAAACTGGACCGTACCTTGCGGGCTCGGCTGGGGCTGTACTCTGCTGTAAGTTCCGGCGTACTGGTGGTAGGCGGAGGTCGTGTAAGAGCTGTAATCGGGGTAGGCTTTCGCGGTATAATTTCCAGCGGATCCGTTGACGCCATGGTACTGGTACTGGTAGGCGTTCAGAGGCTTCCCGTACGAAGTCGAGTTGGGCGAACAATAGCCATGGGGAATTCCACTCGCGGGACTGTAGTAGCCAGAATCCGTGGCCGTGGACTCGGGTAAAGTAGGAGATTCCTGAGACGGGTGATGCATGGTGGAAAGTTGAAAAGAGCTTTGAAAATCTGAAGGCTTGACACTCGAAATCTTTCGGTCGAATACTCCAGTCATAGTTCGGAACCACCGCGTTGTTTTTACAAAAAAAGTAAGACAAGGCCGACTCCAAAAATATGTTTAAACCCCGATGCTTGAAAACTACACTGGCATTGTGATGGCTCTCACGCTGACGGGCTCTGTTGAAGACTGCAACCAGCCCCGCAGCAAAGACTTGGTTAAATCCTAAATTGCGCTCTTACGCACTGCGGGGAGGATCTGGTTCCATTGGCCGAGGCGCGCGCACACAACAGCAACACCCAGTTTGCCTATAGGGGGAAACTGCATGGCTATTGTCATGTTTTTTTCTTCTTCTCTCCTATCGATAAATAGTATAGGCTATTAAACGTTACATAAAAAGCCAACATTATAATTCAGAATCAATTGGATGACATACATGCGTAGTTATAGTAGCCTAGGCCCTGGTACAATAATAATAATATTATTAACTATTATTAGGTATAAATTCACTAATGCCATTTAAACTAAGAACTATGCATCTCCCCCGAGACAATATTTTTCTTTATAAACATATGATTCATTTATGCACAACAATTTATAGGTGCCCCATATGTAAGCAATCGCATCTTCAATAGGCCTACACAAAAACACAACACGAGGCCAATGTGCATATAACAGCAATTCTATCCCCAACCCATCTTATATGTTCTTATTGATAATTTATCCTTAAATACTCTCAAGTATCCTGCATTTATATTTGATTGCATCTATCAGTGAATCAAGGCTATTGCAGAAATATCAATCAATCGAATCAATTTTTTTTTCCAATGAAAAAAGATATGCCTGGAGGGCTTTTTACGGCTCATTCCCAAATGTCATATTCCATGGTAGAATAGCACCACCTGTCGTCCAAGAGAAATAATTACAGACGGTACAAAAGAGAGGAGGAAAGATTTGAAATTATATGCAAATCCATGAAATTAAAACCAATAGGCTATACGCAAGCGAATCCACATTGATAAACGTTATTGTACATTAGGTTGATTCAATAAATGCTTTAATCTCATTATTTGTGAAATTACATTTTATTTAATACTTATTTATTTCATTGCAAGCGTTATGAATTGACGACGATAATACAATACAACGAATTCATCAAAAAAAGAATCTAGGTCTTCATAGTATATAGGTATATAGGTACCATACAAATATGATGCAGGCTAAAATAATCCATAACTTTAATCACCCCGGAAATACTATGCCATTAGATAATTTCTTCATATAATCTTCTTCATGTGCTTTCGATTGGCTCTTGTTTACATGTCGTTGTTGTTTTTCCGGTCGTCTTTAAGCGGGTGATAGATTTTCCTACACAGTGCAACAGCGCAGCGGGTTTTAATCACGAGCCCGGTCGCTAAGCGTTCAGCGCGCACACCGGAAATAGCGGGAGTTTACGTATGACGTCAGACGCGCAGACAGCGAGTTTTTTTTCTCTCTCCGGCTCTCTGGTCTTGTGTGTTGGGGGGATGGGGCCGTGTCGAGGATGAGAAAGCTCTCGTGGTGCAATTTACTACTTGACTAAGAAACTGTGTGGGTTACCGGATTTGGTAACTTTAACTTTTTTTTTTACGTTTCTATCTTTCTACCACGTATGTGTTTCGGAGACGTGGGACAGGAATAGAGTGGATCATCCATACGTCCACGCCGTGCGCTTAACTCGACAAAATGTATTCCTCTCCTGGAGGTAAGTACTGCTGCTAGCTTCGGCTAGCCAATGTGGCTGTGTGAGAAAAAAACTCTTCTGCCGACCTTCGATGTTCCCACCTGACTATCAAGTGAACCGTCGCCCACTCGGTGGGTTGTAGTCGTCAATGTGATCAGTTGTTTCTCGCCAGAACTCTGTTTTTTATGAGCACACCACACGTATAACGTAACAACTAACTAAAGTGTAGGCATTAGCATTCCCGCTTAGCTAGCATCTAAGCTAACAACAACATTATTGTACTAGTTAGCAGCGCCACATTCCCCCAAGTCGTCCTAGGTTTGGTTTTCACCTATCAGTGTTTTTTAGTATGAAGTCGAACAGCGTCATGTCGGGTTGAATTGGATATCATCCACGAGTTTAGTCGGTAAGCTTGAAACGAGAAATAGTAAACGCTAGGTTATTCATTTTAAGCTGCAGTCTGTCTGCATGCTATCGGATCACAATCCTAGCTAAATGTCGACCTGTTGGCTTAGTTACAGTTCGTCTAAGTCAATGACACCTTATTGCTCGCGGTATTGAGCAAAAAAAACACATTATTGACTAATTGTAATTGATGCTCAACTTTTATACGGAGGCTACAACTCGACAGATCATTCATTGGTTTTGTTTTCTGTCCGAACATTTAATTGTAATCAACCACACGTTTAGGTCTGTTTGTATCAACCATCAATTATAGCCAACGCGTACGTCATTATACGATCTGAATGATGCTGTCAAAACCTCTTGTATTTAATATGAATTAGTCATATGCAGATGGTGTGCGCCTTGCCTCTCTCATTGATAATTATGTTATATTTTGGCATTGGTTAAAAGAGAACTCGTCGTTTATTGCTTATCTTATACCAAGAGAATGGGTGGGTCAGTAGACGTTCAACCAGGTCGCTCATCTGTTTACATGGATAAGAGGTTTGAAAGTTGCCATCGATGTCAACCGTGGCGTTTCGAGCTGATAAGGCACCCTTTAAATTAACGAAAAAGTACGCCTTTTACGTGTCATGCTTTTTGTCTAGATAATAGCGAGTACTTGATAACGAGTTATTATTTTGAAATGACATATTTCAAAGAATTAAACAATTCATATTTATGTTGAATGCATGGTCATTTTTGAAGAACATTCTGTGCAGTGCAATTAATTGCTACGTTTACTTAAGCAAAATATACATATACAGAAAGTTGCAGTAAAGGTCAAAATGCATGTCTAATAGTTGATATACTAATGTGTGTTTTACTGTGTTTACTCCCTATCTTCTACAACCAACTCCTGTCTTTAGGAGGGTTTTCAGACGAACATGCTTCTTCTGTTTTACCTACAGAGATGGAGGGACCCCATTCCTCTGGGTCAATTGGCTCTGGTAAGCTTTCTTCTACATTTGTGCTGTGTTGTAGAGTCTGTCTCACAATCCCTCCCAATGTCTCGTTCAAGCATCCGAGTTTAATAACTAAAAAGCCATTCATTAAGCTCTTCTTTCTTGAAGAGACTGGGTCAGTGGGTTATCCACATATGAGTTTATAAAGGCTATTGGAGAACCATACTAGTATTCAAATAGATGGTTTAGTATTTCAGAAATCTCCATTGCTGTTACTGGTCTTGGTGGGTGTTGGTCTATTTGAGTGCAAAGAGCTGCACTGCAAAGATAAGGTGCCAATGGGTGTGCGCCCAACCTGACCACATTGCAGTCCCTGCGTGACCCTTAACACTGAATTGTTTGTTCAAACCGTGTGCAGTCACTAGGCTTTTCTGGCTTTTGAACGCATAACGGTTTTGGTTGATAACCATCGATTAAAGGGGTAGTTCGGAATTTTGGACATAGGGCCTGATTCCCAAGTGAGCATTGGTATTCTATATCACTGGAGACAGTTTTCAACCCATTTTATTCAGTCCTTCTAGTTGCGGAGTTCTCTCGTGCTAGGCTAGCGCAAGTGAACGGGAAAAGCTAGCCTGCTATTAAAAACAGTCTTACCCACTCCACAGTACACCCGAGGTCAATCAATAATAACACCAGACTATAGATTTAAATGTCTGTTTATTGAATAATGTTAGAAATAAAACCAACCTTGCATTGCATTGCATTTTGAGGGAATTGCTGGGTCTCAGCAGCAGTGTTATATTCCTGGTAGTAGGCTACGGCAGCGGCGGACTAAGTCTACATGTGACTCATGACTAAGTCCCACTCCCTGCAACAAAATCATTCGTCCCCTGTCGGCATTTGAATACATTTTCTGCACTGGCACCACCAGTCTCCCGTTGTTCTGTCCCGGTTCTCTACTGCAGCTCCAGCGGGGACGGTCTCTAAAGACGCTCTTTCTCGTTCTGCCCTTTGAGCATCCATCTCTCTCAGTTCTTCATCCGTGTATTCCGGCTCGTACATGTACGGTTCGTTGGATACAACAAAATCCTCATTATCGTCGTCAAAAGCCGATGCATCGCTAAGCCCTCCAAACGTGGCCATATCTTTTTAATTGAATACGCTAATTCCTTCGTTCACTGTACTCGGCGTTTGTAGCATTGACAGCGGCAGGTAAATAAACTAGAGCCGGTAACCTAGGTATCAGTCCGCCGCTGCCGTAGCCTACTACCAGGAATATAACACTGCTGCTGAGACCCAGCAATTCCCTCAAAATGCAATGCAATGCAAGGTTGGTTTTATTTCTAACATTATTCAATAAACAGACATTTAAATCTATAGTCTGGTGTTATTATTGATTGACCTCGGGTGTACTGTGGAGTGGGTAAGACTGTTTTTAATAGCAGGCTAGCTTTTCCCGTTCACTTGCGCTAGCCTAGCACGAGAGAACTCCGCAACTAGAAGGACTGAATAAAATGGGTTGAAAACTGTCTCCAGTGATATAGAATACCAATGCTCACTTGGGAATCAGGCCCTATGTCCAAAATTCCGAACTACCCCTTTAAGATGGACGATGTGTTAACATGTGTTTTGTGTTGAGCTACTGTTATTTTTTTTTTAGATAAATTGTATGGTGATTTTCATGATAAAGCTCTTTTCCTGGTCTTCTCTGATCTACCTTTTTGAAGCAGTTGGATTGTACATTGTTTGTGGTATTCCTCTTGCATCTTCCATTGTTCATTGCATTATATGCAGGTTAGTCACCTTATTGCTTCATTAACACGCCCCTTATCCACCACCCAGATCCCCCATCTCCCCCCATTCCAGAGTATGTATTCAAGCCCCCGTCGCGGCCAGACTTTGGTACCATGGGCAGGACAATCAAGCTCCAGGCCAACTTCTTTGAGATGGAAATCCCTAAACTGGAGGTGTACCATTACGACATTGACATCAAGCCCGAGAAGTGCCCCAGGAGGGTGAACCGGTACGCATACCTGCATATTATGACTGCCAACATGACTCTCTCGATCTAACGCTGGGTTAAAGTGAGGTCACTGCTGCTCGCTATGTAATGTAAATGTTTTTGTTTTTTCCAGTGATATTGTAGAGCACATGGTCCAGCACTTTAAAACCCAGATATTTGGGGACCGAAAGCCGGTGTACGATGGCAGAAAGAACCTCTATACCGCCATGCCCCTGCCCATCGGTAGAGAAAAAGTAAGTCCATTGGATGTCAGTCTTGATTTGTTTAAATTAGAATAACCTGTCCAAAAATCGTCCCTACACTTTTAATATCTACCAATTGCGTTTAGATCAAGACCCCCACCGCTATCCCCTTTATCCGAATCTCATCCTGTCTGTCCTGTCAGGTGGAGCTCGAGGTGACCATTCCTGGCGAGGGGAAGGACCGCAGCTTCAAAGTGGCCATCAAATGGGTCTCCATCGTGAGTCTGCAAGCTCTCCACGAGGCGCTGACAGGACGGCTGCCCAACATCCCCTTCGAGACCATCCAGGCCCTGGATGTGGTCATGAGACACCTGCCCTCCATGAGGTGAGCCCGGTCCTAGGTTTACGCAGGCGGGAGTTCCTCTAAAGGTTTATTTGCTGGTGTTTCATTCACTAAGCGGTGTGAAAACAGACTGCACACCAACCCCTAACTAGTGCTGGATGTAGTCCCCCGTTGTTGCTTCCAGTCTCTTGTCAGAGATGAGGTGTCGCCTAGCCCGGCTACGCCTGTCCCTTAAAGCCTCTGACCACCCCTCACTATTAACACCTCTCCTTTAATGACTCACCAGATGTAAATTAACTTTTGTCCTCCATCCCTACCCCTTTTCGAACCCCAGGTACACTCCTGTGGGCCGCTCCTTCTTCACCCCCTCAGAAGGCTGCTCCAACCCCCTCGGTGGTGGCAGAGAGGTGTGGTTCGGCTTCCACCAGTCCGTCAGGCCGTCTCTCTGGAAGATGATGCTTAATATCGATGGTATGTTTTTTGTTTTGTTAACTCCCACTGGATGTGTAGTTCCTGTCTGGGTCGCAATGTGTTTGAACTTGTGGATGCTGGCGAGAATTGGTGTTCAGCTTCTTTGCACTTGTGTGTTTTTTGCAACAGTCTCTGCCACGGCATTCTACAAAGCCCAGCCTGTAATAGAGTTCATGTGCGAAGTGTTGGACTTCAAGAGCATCGAAGAGCAACAGAAGCCACTCACAGATTCCCAGAGGGTGAAATTCACCAAGGAAATCAAAGGTAACAATAGTTTTTTGTTTTTCTCTTCCAATAACGCTTGTGCTCTACGCCTGGCGAGGAGCCTTGGTGGGGGGAGGCCTCTAGCTGTGTTTCTGTATGGACGGTGTAACCCCTCTTAATACCAGAGCGTTACCCTGTCCACCAGGTCTGAAGGTGGAGATCACTCACTGTGGGCAGATGAAGAGGAAGTACAGAGTGTGCAACGTGACCAGAAGACCAGCCAGCCACCAGACGTAAGCCTTTTTTACGCCTTCAATGGACTAGCCTTTGACATGAGAGGTTGAGGCATGTTCCCAGACACAGAATCAGCCCTAATTTGAATCTCACCGGGTCACGTGTCGTCATCGTCTCCCCGGCAGGTTCCCCCTGCAGCAGGAGAACGGCCAAACCATCGAGTGCACCGTAGCGCAGTACTTCAAAGACAAATACAAGCTCATCCTGAGGTACCCCCACCTGCCCTGCCTCCAGGTGGGACAGGAACAGAAGCACACCTACCTTCCTCTAGAGGTATGAACCCAGCGGCCTTCTCACACACTATCACACCATCACCAACGTGAAGCGGGTGGAGGCTGACGTGGCGCTGTGCTTCTGTCCAGGTGTGTAACATAGTGGCAGGGCAGCGCTGCATCAAGAAGCTGACAGACAATCAGACCTCCACTATGATCCGCGCCACCGCCCGGTCGGCGCCGGACCGGCAGGACGAGATCAGCAAGCTGGTGGGTCGACGTAGGCCGACGGGTCGTCTGTCTCAGTGTTCACAGCCGCACGGTGTTCAGAGCCGTGGGTTTTGTGTCCCCTGGTTAACAGTGACTCACCTCCCCCCCTCGGTCTCGGCCCTCCGCAGATGAGGAGTGCCAACTTCAACGCGGACCCGTACGTGCGGGAGTTCGGGGTGATGGTGAGGGACGAGATGACGGAGGTGAACGGCCGCGTCCTCCAGGCGCCCTCCATTCTGTATGGAGGCAGGGTAAGTGACTCCAAGGTGACTTTCCCTCAGTTTTCTCTAGTAGTTTCAGTTCTCGTTTGTTTGTCCTTTGTCTGATCCATGGTGTTGAATGAGTTGAATTGCAGCATTGTTATGCTAGTCCTACTTGTTTTTGGTAGTGGTGTCTTCTTAGGGATAATTCTAGAGTTCTGCTTGATCATTATATGATTTTTTTGGCTTTGAATAATGACACCACACCTTCTCAATTTAGTTGTAGTTTTTCCGGCCAATTGCAGCCCCCCGATTTGGGGAATTTTGCTTTAAAGTCTACTCAAATTTGTGTTCTGTAGTTGTTTTTAAACTATACCATCAATTGATTTGTTTGATAGCATTGTGGAAACCAGCGCTGTGCATGCTTTTGAATGTCTTTTCGTGTTGTACTATTATTTGAATTGCCTACCTAATTTTCGGCTTAAGCACTTATTATCATTTGTTCATTACAAATGGATCGCAGTATTGTAGTGCATATTATGATTAGAGGCTAGAGCTCAGCTAACCTAATTTTGCTAATTTTGCTCTTATCTTACTACTGTCTAAATGCTATTAAATGATTGGAACTGGAAAATATAATGCCTAATATTGGTCAAAGAAGCCAATATTTCTACGGTGTTTCATCAGTAACTAAATCAGCCTGGCGCTTCTCTTTCAGAACAAAGCAATAGCGACACCAATCCAGGGAGTCTGGGACATGAGGAACAAGCAGTTCCACACAGGCATAGAGATCAAAGTGTGGGCCATCGCCTGCTTTGCCCCCCAGAGGCAGTGCACTGAACTCCTGCTGAAGTAAGCCCCCCGTAGCCACACCGTGCGCCTGTTCCCCTGCATGAGGGAATGGAGTTCCCCTCGTGTGTGTGACACATCCAAAGTACTCGTTGAAGGGCTGTTCCCTGAAGGCCTGGTAGCCGAGTTTTAAGTCTTGGAAGGAATTTATGTCTTTGTGCCATGTCATAAATCATTTTGTTAAAACTCAAAGACAGCTTATCTTCTACATTTAGATGCCTCGTCCTAGAGTCTAGTGTTTTTTTCTCCACGTTGAACGGAAGCTATTGAATATCTTTTGACTGTAAATGGAGTTTTGTCTGTCAGACTTCAGCCCGTGGGCGCATGTCACACAATCCCTGACGTAAGCGGTCCAAGTCTCCTGCTCAAGCCTTGCTTAGTCTGACCACCCAGACACCAGATAACTTCTGTTAGCAAGTGTTTAGCACTCATTGATGAGATTGACAAAATCACACTACAATATACGTCACCATATTTGGACTTGAGCACATGCCTGACCGGGGGCGATAGAAGACACTAAAGAATGTTTTGTTCAAAATGATTGGGAATTTAGGACAGTGGCAAATGCTCTAGGCCACGTGTCTTAAAGTACACTATCTGTTGTC
Organism: Gadus chalcogrammus; assembly: GCF_026213295.1. NCBI lineage: Eukaryota > Metazoa > Chordata > Actinopteri > Gadiformes > Gadidae > Gadus > Gadus chalcogrammus. The sequence continues at coordinate 13,539,785 of NC_079433.1, read as the reverse complement.
TGAACCTCTCCACTGAAAACCAAATCACTTGAATAGTTAAATATGCCATCCTGTGACTACATCTTTGTGCCTTTCGATGCTTAAGGCCCAAGTCCTTTTAGGCCTTAACATCCCCTCTGAAACGTTTGACCACAAAATGAATCAGTTGGTGGGCTTCCTCTTCCTAACCACGCGTGTCTGTCCCAGAGCCTTTACCGACCAGCTGAGGAAGATCTCTCGAGACGCGGGCATGCCCATCCAAGGCCAGCCCTGCTTCTGCAAGTACGCCCAGGGAGCGGACAGCGTGGAGCCCATGTTCAAGCACCTCAAATACACCTACCAGGGCCTGCAGCTGGTGGTCGTCATCCTCCCCGGGAAGACCCCTGTTTACGGTGAGCCTCTTTTATCCTTTTTTACCTGGCTCAACGGCGCTCTCAGAAGAACATCCCCCCCCTGTGTGATGGACGTCACAATGAGTAGTGACCGCCGCTGTCCAGGACGCTCACCCCCCCCCCCCCCCCCCCCCCCCTTGTCTTTCTGTCTGAATCGCAGCCGAGGTGAAGCGCGTGGGGGACACGGTGCTGGGCATGGCCACTCAGTGTGTCCAGGTGAAGAACGTGCAGAAGACCACCCCCCAGACCCTCTCCAACCTCTGCCTGAAGATCAACGTCAAGCTGGGCGGGGTCAACAACATCCTGCTGCCCCAGGGCCGGTAAGTGGGGGCCCGTACTCTTCACAACATAACCGGAGTCTGAACGGGCTTTGTTGACCAAGCATGCTTTGGGTTTGGCAGCCGCCAATGTTAGACATTGGTATCAAAAAACAAGAAGACCTGAATGTATAAATGCATGAGTAGCACGGATGTTTGTTCCCTTCCATGTTGTGTGTGTGGGCACATAGCAGGCTCTAATGCCCCTGTGTTTGCCCCTCTGTGTCCCCCTCTCTGAAGGCCTCTGGTGTTCCAGCAGCCAGTCATCTTCCTCGGCGCTGACGTCACCCACCCCCCCGCTGGGGACGGGAAGAAGCCCTCCATCGCTGCAGTACGTACCACCTCCAGTTGAAATAAAAACGTATCGCTGCATGCGTCTAGACCTGAAATCACTCTTCATACTGAGCCCATATCACAGACTAGGGATGTTGGAAACAGTATAGCTTGGAGTCCAGGTCACAAACTGCTTTTGGTATGTCTGAACCACTGACATTACCAAGTCAGGTAGCGAGTTACCACAATTTAGCAAAAAAGGGCCATGATAGCTTTACTAGTCATCTCTAATCTGATCTTTAAGAACACACAGCTAGTCTCATCGACACACTAATATGCTAAAAGCGATGCACCAGTGGGTAGACCAGTACAAGGCTCATCTCTCTCTCTCTCTCTCTGGTGGCAGGTGGTGGGCAGCATGGACGCCCACCCGAGTCGCTACTGCGCCACGGTGCGCGTCCAGCAGCACCGGCAGGACATCATCCAGGACCTGGCCACCATGGTGCGCGAGCTGCTCATCCAGTTCTACAAGTCCACGCGCTTCAAGCCCACGCGCATCATCTACTACCGCGACGGCATCTCCGAGGGCCAGTTCAACCAGGTGGCTGTCAGTCACGTTTCTATGGCAACCGCATCCCCTTCTCCCGTCAGACAAACCCCTCACATACATTTGATAGTTTTACCGCAACACATATTTTGTTATTTTGCTACTACTAGTGTACTGATCCATAATACGCTTTCAAAATACGCACCGATCTCGGCGTGTGTCCTGACCTGACCACACGTCTCTCACCGCTGCTCACAGGTCCTGCAGCACGAGCTGCTGGCCATCCGCGAGGCCTGCATCAAGCTGGAGAAGGACTACCAGCCCGGCATCACCTTCGTGGTGGTCCAGAAGAGGCACCACACCAGGCTCTTCTGCACGGACCGGAACGAGCGGGTCAGTTGTGGGCACCCCCCCCCCCCCACCCTCCATCAAAAGTGAAATGACCTGATATGCAGTCTTAGGGAACACCTTTGTTCATGTGTATTTGATTTCTGTTGTCTTTTCTCGTTCCCCATCAGGTCGGAAAGAGCGGCAACATCCCTGCGGGCACCACAGTGGACACCAAAATCACCCACCCCTCAGAGTTTGACTTCTACCTGTGCAGTCACGCCGGCATACAGGTAGGACATGCGAGCAGCCGGTTATGACTGACTAGTACGCAGGTGGGGCGCCCACTCACAATCGCACAATCGAGTGCTTGGCTTTAAGAGGGTGCAACTAAAGAGGCTACAGTGCCATCGAGGCATGTCACGGAGAGGGGGTCCTCTGTTTTAAAACGCTGCTGCTACTCCTTCCTCCGGGAAAACTAAAGTCGAACGGTTCTCCGTATTCCGTCTCTGCAGGGCACCAGCAGGCCCTCCCACTACCACGTGCTGTGGGACGACAACCATTTCACCTCGGACGAGCTACAGGTGCTCACCTACCAGCTGTGCCACACCTACGTGCGCTGCACCCGTTCGGTCTCCATCCCGGCACCGGCCTACTACGCCCACCTGGTGGCCTTCCGTGCACGCTACCACCTGGTGGACAAGGAGCACGACAGGTAGGGACGAACACTGTTGCACACGTCGCCTGGAGCGCCGTGCGTTTAGATTGTCCATTAGAAGATGACGCTTTTTCTCAGTAAAAGGATAGGCTGCTATGATCCCAGATGAAAAGTTCTGGGTTTGAATCCTAATATCTCTCGCCTACCTATAGACCTCTTTTCAACATTTGAGCTTTACTGTTGGCTGCTTCTTAAGGATTACAGTGCAAGTTGCTTTAATCTCAAAGCCTGTGCTAAATGATAGTTTAAACAAAAGGACTGCGCTGGTATGTCCTCACGGTGCCGTCTCCTGATCTGAATTCAGTGAAGTCTTTTGTTTAGACGACTGCATTGTTGTAATGGCTCCATGGTTATGTCGTCCCCCCCCCCCCCCCCCCCCTACAGTGCTGAGGGCAGCCACACGTCGGGCCAGAGCAACGGCCGGGACCAGCAGGCCCTGGCCAAGGCGGTGCAGATCCACCAGGACACCCTGCGCACCATGTACTTTGCCTGAAGGCCCGTCCGGCGCTGCACATGGGTGAGGTCATCGCTTCCGGTCCCGCCGTCGGCGGGGGGGGGCGTCCGCACAGGGGAGCTCCGCGGTAGCCCTCCGATCCTTGAGGGATGTCGCTTGTCTCCAACATTACTTTTTATTTTTTATTTATGCTTCACGTACGCGACCTCCTCCTTCCTTCTTTCTCTTCCTCATGCTCTCTCTCTCCATCTTTTAAACACAAACAACAAAATCGCCACTATGAGACTGGGCTAATGAGGTCTTCTGCATTACCAATGTGGAGGTCGCCCCTGTTTACTAACCAGGCAAGCGTTCAGTGTGTATTTGTACATTTTTGGCGGCGTGAGTTGACCCCGTCTAACGCAAAAGGCAGATATAGCTCTACGCCGTTAGAAGAAGAAACTACAGACGACTCGTCGTCCCTTCGAGTGGTCCGAAGACCAACGCCACGCCTTTTTATTCCTTTTTTCTCTCTCCTTTGTTTGGTTTTCCACCCACTTTTCCATACTTTATTCTAATCAATGTGGGACTTGGTGTCTCAAAAGATGGATCAATCCTAAACATTCTCTGTTATATATTATTATTATTATTTATCAATCAATCAAAGCATCATGCACTGACCAAAACGGAGACTTAAATCGGGACAGAAGCTCTTAACACATTGTGACTTGCATTGCATCTTTTAAATCTTATTTTCTTCTCCACACGGGGGCACGGTGTATAGAGAAGTGTCCTTTCTTAGACTGCCATATTTAATACCGTTATGAGTTACATTCACAATCATCGGGGGAACGTCACCGTCTTCAACACTGGCGAACTAAACGCATCTTTGAAAATCCTAATCTGGTGCAAACCTAAAGAATTGTATAAAGCCCCATTACACTAACCTGCTTTATCTCCAAAGAGGGCTTTAAATATCGCCACAAGGAAAGCGAATGGATTATTTTCCCATCATCCTGTTTTTTCTGTTTTTTAACGGGAATACGTCGGAGTCCATGATATTAATCTGATTCACAAATGCTGCCAAGTATATCGACATTTGGGACTGGCTCCCAGCATGGACTCTTGACTTTTTAATGGGTTCTGAGCCCGGATGATGTGAGATGACACGATGAAGACATCAATGTTGAGGTGGGGAGTAAAAAAATAATAAATATGAAATCTTGAGTGAACAACCCCACCTCTACCCAACCACCCCATCCTCTGTTCAGAACTCTGTGTTTTTTCGTTTTAATATTTACGTGCGTGTAGATAACTCACATTTTGTAGCTGTTTTTTGTTTTGTTATTTAGTTGTCGTCGTATACTTTTTGTTTCTTTGTTTCCCCTGTCATGACGTTTGAAGCACAGGGTCGATATTTTTGTCATGTAGGGGGGAATACGGAACAAGACCTGCAGGATTTGTTTTAATGCTGGGTCTTTAAGAGAAAGGGATGGGTATGTGTTCGGGGCAAAGATTTGTTTGGCTTATTAAGGTCCACGTTTTTCACCGAGCATAGAGGATGTGTGATTTAAGCTTTTCAACGCAACAACCGCTATGCGTGTACAGTCTATTTTGGATAAGCTTAGCAGGGGAGGGAGAAATTATTCTTTTTTTTTTTTTTTTTTTTTTTTAAATGGCTGTCTTGTATTTGGTCTGAATCCACATTGTATATTTCTATACAAATACCCTACATTTAAATAATCTATTGCCTTTCTGAAATTGTTCAAGTGAACTCCCCTGGGTTACGGATTACCCTATTTTGATTTGATGTTTTTATCCTCCCTGCCATGTTCTTGCCCGAAAGTTACACTGACAAATGTTAATTTAGTCTTTTATCGGATGGGGATTAATCTATATTGTCTTACTATGCATCTTTTTAACGAAGCGATTTAGATGGGGTGGGGGGGTATTTTTCAGCAATTTAGGTCATTTAAAGAGGTAGCTAATGGAGCCTTTTATTTCAGTTTGTTTTTAGCCAGTCTAATTCCGTAGCGTTTCTCAGTGCTTACCAGTATCGTCATGCCGTTGTCATGGTGTGACACGTTTTTTTTGTCTGTGTTGGTATCGTTGTCGAATTTTATAGCACGGAAATTGGGTATATCTTTTTTTTTTTTATATCATACAATCTTTCTTAGCCAAATAAGATTAACTTGTATATGGTAAATACTCGAAAGAAAAAAATAATGGAAGCACAAAAGAACATATTGTTTCTGGGTGCTAGTTGCTTTCACTGTAAAAGCCACCTTACATAATATATCCTCAGTGGACCTATCCAGGAGGCTTTTAATAGGCCAGATTGATGGTTTAAAGAATGCATCTTCATGAACTTCTCCCCCTGCCCCCTCTAAAGACCCCCACCTCTTGGCCGGGGGGGGGGGGGGGGTCAACCTATTCTCTGTACTATACCTAGAAATCCGACTGACTGTGTTTGTGGGGCATTCTGAAAAGAAAAAAAAATCATGTACTTGATATTTACTGTTATGATGTCAATATTGTTCTTCGGTGCTGGTCTCACGACGTGTACAAAATAATTTGGATGCACTTTTGGCTAGCAGAACGCTGGTATGGTATTGAGCGCTTGACAAATGTGCGTCTGCTGTGCTGGGTGGCAGTGGGCGAGAGCCGCTGTGCCGTGTTGACACTGGTGTAATTGTGTGAAAATGGCCGTGTGTCCTACCTCTTGTTACCTGTTTAATGCTAATGGTAACATCACACCACTGGCCATTTCCTCACAATTACCCCCCTGCTATCTACCAAATTGGCTTTTCTTTTTTTTCGCGTCTCGCATCGATTCTCAAGGTTCAAGTTCGTTGCTCGCATGATCGCAAGGAAGTGCTATTTTGGGGAGACGGAATGGTCAAGAAAAAAAAAAAAAAGGATACTGAGCATTGCTGTATGACCAAATGATCTAGACTTTTGTTTATATATTTGTAGCGTTTTCCATATTTTTGTTTTGTTTCAAAACCTTTTTGATATTCTCCAGTGGTCAACACAGTAACATTTTGAATCGTATTCGTTGATCAAAGGCCAAGCCCAGTGCCGCAAAATCACAATATCACTGCATGAACTATTTAGAGAAGTTGGTGATTCCGTCGTGTTGCCTAGGGAACCGTTCTTTTGGCAGTTGCCCTGTGTCGTCACCACTAGTAAATTATAGGGCAGGACTTGGAGAAAGTAGCACAATGAGAGTGGCAAAATAAATGCAGGACACCTAAGAATGCCATAATGGCCTCGTACAGATGCATTTTGCTGCAGAGCATTTTAATCTCCTACATTTGTATGAATGTGATTTGCATTTTCTTTTGCCCCCCCAAACTCATTAGTGGGATTTAGCCGGACAGCTTTCTTAAATTGTGCAGATTGTATTTTTGTCATGGCGATAGCAAAGTCTGCCAATGGTTCTGCTCATCGAAGCCTGAATGGTTGTTCTTCTGAATGCTGGTCTTTGGCCACAAGGCTCGATATTTGATTTAGCAAATGTTTATTATTTTCGTCATGCTCCTCAAAGAGGACACCCTGACATTCTCAATCTTGGTATGCACTTCTTTTGTATTGCCGAAAAACACGTTCCTTATTCGTCTCCCAGGATGGTGTCCATTGGTAACAATGGTAACTAAAAGCATTTCATCCAGAAGTGACCCCAAACTGCCATCTTCAGCATCCCCACTGTGGGAGTACCAGCGTTCATCAGAAGTCTTACTAAAATTCTAGATATCAGAGTATCGCTCTAATGAGATTGGGTTGGTACATATTACAACTTCCATGTTTTACATTTAACAGCACCTTAGAATAACAGAACTGAAAAAAATAGAAAATAAAAACGTTGACATTTTTGCACTAAACCGAGAAATGACATTTTTTACGGTGTGGCATAGTAAGAGCTCAGAGTTGAATCCGATTGCAGTCTAGCAGCACCTCTTTAATTGTTTAAAAGCCCACAGTTGGTTGTACATGGAAAAATAAGTTGGTTGTCCTTCACAGAAGTGAAAAGGTGTGTCTTGTTCTGTTGGACTTATTCTCACAAGGCAGTTCAGTTTAAATCTGGCTTAACTTGTGCTCCGACGGGCAAGTGAGAGAAGAGCATTTACAGAGAGGAGTTTAGATGGTACATGGTGTAAAAGATGGTATACAAGACAAGCAAGCAGTCACTAGTTACCAGAGTGTAACAAGTTGCTATAGAGTTGGGGACCTCCTTACAGGGGGTTATGGTTTGTAGGGTGGCTGATTCTAACATCCATTGTCCCCAACATCAGCCTCTGCTGTACTACAGTCTATCTAGCCAGGCAGCCTTGGTGGCCCAGTACCTAGCCCACTTCTTTGAACATGTCTGAATGCCTTGAATGCTCCGACGCTGTCTTTTGTTCATTGTGTACATCCATGTTGAGTGGAAGAAAGCTCTTTATGCAAAACATGGCCTCTATATAAACGGAAATAAACTGACGGGTATTGGAAGGTGGTTCCTCTGACTTTCACATTTGTTGCCACACTGCTTGTTTTTAAGTTGCAATGCCAAAGCAAGTTTGTTGAAAAGTGATGTGGATGAAATGGTGTTGCAAAAGAAAACGAAAGACTGCAAGGTGCATGAAAAAAAAGACTTGTGCTTTCATTAAACAGCATTATGTCAGGTAGGGGTGGTTGTATATCAATAATTTTGTGAAACCATATTTTTATATCTTCAATGTTTCAATATATTCAGTCATTGTGAGCCAAATTTGTAATGTTTTATTCAACAAAGGAACAGCAGCCATATGGAGCTCTTCTGGTTAAAAAAGCACACTGGCTCGGCCAACTATGTAATTGTAAAAGAGTAGTGTGTTTTTTTTAGGCATAACAAGCTTTTGAATCTTGGCAACATCTGAAATTAGTATCTTAACGAAATCATGTCATACTTTATTTATTTTTGTTCACCATCACCAACTCGAGACAAGCTCTCATTCTGCAGACTCGCGCGGTCCACTCGTATCATTGGCTGGAGGACAAAAGGACCAGGGTTCAGACGTGGTGCGTTCCAGCCCCACGTGTGCCCGGGGCATAATGTAGTCCCACCTGACAGGTGCCTCATTCTGGGGCTCATTCGGCCCCCCTGATTTGAATGGCTCTTCACTCGATGCAAATATGACATGCATATGCGGCGTGCTTGTTTATCTTGGTGCCTGGAAACAAATGGGAACACTAGGAAAGGCATTCATTTCACACTCGACAGGCAAGCAGGAGGGTCTCTTTGACGTGGATCAGAAATTCAATGTATTCACCTTTCAATGTGTGATGGACCCAGATGTGTCGCCCTGTGTTAACAATGAGGGCCGTATTCTCAGTTCGGTTTGGGTGATGTGTTTCATAGATGCGTCGTTTTTTTTATAGCTGTACAAATGTATTGAGTTGTTTGGGTGGTGTTGTATATTTGGCCAGGTCTGAACTGGCATTTAGTGTTTCTATGCTCCAACCATGCTTTTTAATCCACTGGCATTCGAAGCTAACTCATGGATCCACCATTATCAGTAAAAGCCTCAACGTTACTTGATGAAAGTCGTCATTATCCAAAGCCTGGCTCTAAGCACTGTAGCTTTATATTATGCCTGGAATCTCCGCTCCGGAATTATACATCTCATCCATCGGTTTTCCCATCTCTAATATATCTTAAATATAAACCAAGAGAAATCCTTTTGTGAAATTCAAGTTTATTTTCGTAGCGAAACATGAATGTAATTGGAAGCCTGTGCGTGTAAAATGGTGCAGTGTCCAATTAGGACATTTGCTACCTGTATTTAAATGTTATGCACATCCTTTTCCTTAGCAACCAAACCATTTTCTATTGATAACTGTCAAGTTATTAAGCTAGAGTTTCACTTTTTAGCATTGGCAATGTTATAGATTTCAATATGGATCTCGTGGAATCGTATGACGCGCATTCGTTTTAGTACAATTTCTGTCGGATGTAAAGGTGGCTTAAAGCTTTTAATTTGTAGTTCTTCAGTACTAGTCAGAGCGTCACAGGGTGATCTTGTTTTCTTATACTCATGCTTGCGTGTGGTGCTATAACGTGTGTGTGTGTGTGTGTGTGTGTTATATAATTGTTGGCACTATAGTGCAATATTTTCTATGCCTTTCCATGTAGTCTTTGATCTGATTTTCTCAAACGTTTATATTTTTTGCTAGTTTGTCCCTTTATTAATGTCATCAAAGTCCTTTTTCCAGATGATGCTCACTGGAGCATTCATTCGTTTGCAAATGCATGGAGTAGCCAGCAGCAGTCAGTCCCCTAGCTGTTCCTTCTTGTACCAAGTTCTCTCCTGGGTTGACTAGGCCCTCTGTTTCACCTGACCGGGAGGCCAAAACCATGTTGCTACCCTTAGTCCAGCCTCAGCTTCCCAGCCGTAATGTCGTCTTTTTCTTAATATATATTATCAAACAAACTTTTCTTTGTATGAAACAAACCACAAGCGATTCTGCCGGGTAATCCCCCAAAGTTGTTAATTTTATGTTGAAAGTGTCTGCTAGCTCCAATACTAAAAAGGCTGCGATGGTGCTCTGCCTTCCTGCTGACAAGGAGGTTGATAGGATTCTGATTCATAACGACCGGGCTCTTAACCAATCCCCCACGTGTACACGACTACCTCAGCACTGTGTCTGGTGCGAGCCACGCTACAGCTCCCTGGTTCATGTCCCCTTTTGGTTTTTAAGGGTTAGGGTTATCCAAAATCCCGAGACGCTGATATCATACACATTTCTTGCCCTGTTTTCCCCCTACTTTGGCGTTTCGACCCGAGAATCCAGCAACGTCCCTCGACCGCCCGGCTGTCTCCAATGAGCTGCTCACGGGGGTAGCTTGGAGGAGCAAAGGATCCGCTCTGAACTTGGCCCTCCTATTTCTTTCATAAACACTAGTCAAAAGAGCACACTATTGCTAGCTTTGGCTCGCAATGAGCCAGCGGGCTGCAGTCTCCACGCTGATCCAATGTTAAATGTGCCACTTGGGGATTTGATTGGTGCTGCAACAGAGAGCGCGTGGTGGTCAATGTTCACTCTACGGCTGTTGGCGTTTTGGAACTTGTTAATGTTATGACACGACAAGCTAGTGGATTATCATGGGCAAGACATTTACATTTTGAGATGCAGGATTATTGAGGGTGATATTCTACTTTGACGAATTATTGGAGCAGCCCAACTTGAGTTGCTGTTGAGCACCCATCTAAAACACTTGTCTAAGCCGGTTCACCAGGCAGTCTTTCCGGACCATGGCTGGTCTCCAAGTCGTCTATGACGCTGGCTGTCTCTGGAGGACAGGTTAGATCTTTATGTCTGTTTGTCACCACTTTGTGGTCCGTAGTTGTGCTCGTTTCATTGGATAGAGCCACTCCAGGTGTAGTTTAAACAAGTTACCAAGTGCTGCAATAACGACCAACTGTCCCTCGTATTTAGTAAATCTTTCACCCAAGTAATTGAACTATAACACAAAATGGCCAAATGTTACACCGTTTTGATAGGGTTATCAGATGTATTTTTGCATGTGACAATGTAACAAAGGGAATATATGAATTTATATATACACAAATGAACTTGCTTTGCATTGTAGTGACATTGTGACTTCAAAGGAAAATGTACACAGACAAGACTTTGTGGCAAATTATGTTATCAGTTTTGTGTGTTTTGAGCCAGAATATCCAGTAACTTGGTGTGTGTGTGTGTGTGTGTGACATGAGAGGGTGGGTGTGTGTGTGTGTGTGTGTGTGTGTGTGTGTGTGTGTGTGTGTGTGTGTGTGTGTGTGTGTGTGTGTGTGTGTGTGTGTGTGTGTGTGTGTGTGTGTGTGTGTGTGTGTGTGTGTGTGTGTGTGTGTGTGTGTTACCGGCTCCCTAGTGTTTCAGTTAGGGGTCGCCCCCGCGTCAGCTTGACTGAACCCAGCTGCAAGGCTTGCCTACATGAGTTCACATCCTTACCCATCATTGCGCCACCTTGAGTGTAGATGCTGCAGAGAATGATCAGTATTCACGTTTTGCACTTTCAAAGCGATCTCAAAAGGAAAAAATACAAAACACAAAAAAAATGCAGAGAGTAACAGAACTGACGAGGTATTTTATTCCTTCAGTAGGAATAATGAGGAATAACGACTTCGAAGAGCTTTTCCAAAAAACACAAGGTAAAGATGTATATCTATCTATATATTGATGAAGTACCTCATATGCCTGATATATGCTGCGTTGACTTTTTTTTCTTTATCATACTTCATATTGTTCAGTACGACTATTATACTTTTTGCTGGGGAGGTTTGAAGGTCACATGGCACTGTGCATGTTTTTAACTATTCAAAGGAGAGCTCTGGCACGTTCTCCGGACAAAAATGTCCACCCATCATTTTCCTCATCAAGACACGTGCATGATCTTCATGTTCCTCGGTTGTGGTTCTACTACCCCCCCACCCCACCGTCATTTTTATGTTGGGTTTCCCATCTGCATGAGTTGAGCATATGCTGATCCCAAGTCCAGGCTCTACCTTAAGGCTTTCTGTGGCCAGGCAGGGGTTAGACTGGACTGTTATCTCGGGTATTGCCGCAGAAAAGGCTTTATCTGCTCTTCCTATCCCCCTGCTCGGGTGGTCTTAAAACGGCCGCTGCTACCCACCTGAGACACTTGTGTTGTCCTGTTATCGTCAAGGGCATTTGGCCTTAGGGACACAAAGTATGTATTTCAGTTACACCTCCGTACTGTAGTACTTGGTTTTCTTTTAATTATGTCTAAAGAATAATTGCCCAGGGTTCAACGTTGCATCTTGGGATGAGATCCTTCCTCTTTTATTCAGCCTCATTTTATTTTCTCAAATCTTTTAATCGATCATCCCAAAAACTGACAATCATCAGCAATTTTCTTTCATTTTCTTTTCAATCATAGTGATCCCCTCTCAGTCACACATCCCAGACTCCAGGACACTCCGGCCCCTCCCTTCATGTCGAATTGTTCCTCTAAATACTGCCATTGTAAGAAATGATAAGCAATGTGACCAAAGTCTTGGCACAAAACAAAAGCAACACACAAGTCTCCTGCTCAGTGGTTGTGTGAACTCAAACCTCCCGCCATTCATGTCATTGAGTCTCCTCCTTATTTAACCACAACATGCCAAAACATGCAGTCATTCCTGTCACGGTGAGGGTCCTCCAGTCTGTTCTGACCCACGGCTTAGCTTCTTCTTCTTGTTCCCGTCATAGCACACATGTAAGCTTTGATTTCTATATTGCATTTCCTTTTTTATTGTTTGGTTTGTTAACACCTATGACTACAAACGCAATCTATGCTCTAAACCCTGTTAGGACATAATGTGAATACTTATCACTAAATATACTTAGTTTTGGCTTGACTGTAAGTTGCGTTAATAAAAATGTTGAAAAGTTTCTCCATTGGTCCACGGTGTCCTGCTTTATTTCCCCTCCAGGTAAGAGGAATGGAATATATTCACCAGTATTATCAAGGTGTGTGGTGCGTCTAAGTACTATCGTTTTAAGTGTTAACATCATTGGTAATTCCCTGGCTTTGGATATTTAATATAAAAGGTATGATGAAATGCACAGGGAATCTGAATTAACTACGAGCCGCCTCATGAAAATGGACTACAACAAAGCAAAGTTTGGGTTTCCAACACAAGAGATGAGTTTGAAAAGACATGGTGGGTATTTGTGCCCGGACAAGTGCTTACATGTAGCTGCTAGTACTATCGTACAATGTTCCTTCATTTCCAAGGTGAATCTTGATCCTTCACAAGATTTTTTCAAAACTAACAAAGGCAACCACTCAATGTCCTGACATGGGTTTATTTGAAAACTGTAAAAAAAGAACCATAATGGAAATTAAAAGTTTGCAATAACATGTATCTTAGCACAAAGGTTTAAGCCTTATTTATTGATCATTTGACAGCTTTCTGCTTGGACCAAACGGCTGTACCCATTAGCTGTAGTACTCTTAACTTAAGTAATATTGACACTGAATAAAACAATTTTGTTAGCAGAAGGTCAACAATATTCTTCTCAAATGTGTTGTATCTAAAAATGATTTTACAGGTGAGTGATTTCCCGCACGTCGGACCAAAGGGAACATTCCAGTTTTTCAAGTGAGCAACTGAGGAGGGGAGATGACTTTCACTGAGCCTAGACTCGTAGTCTAATGGACCGGCCTCTGTAGAGGACCGTAGGGAGAAGACACAGAGATGGGCACGTTTGATACGAACAAAAACAAAAGGTAAACCATTATAACGGCGATTAAGATCTGGAGATGAATTCATGATCAGCTAAAACAAAGACAAGGGTAACAAAACGTTTAAGACAAACACAGTGTTTGATCATTAAGTAGCACATTATAAACCATATTGTGTAATTCAAAGTCCAGTTAGATACAGTGCTATGGCCGTTAATCAGTGCTATAGGTGTAAAGGGCAGCTATGAAAAACGTTGACGCTACGCATACTGCTTCGACAACAGGGCAATGATGTTGCATTGATTGATAGTTGGGATGACAGTCTGCTTAGCTGGGGCTTGTGTTCGTTCTGGAGCTGATAGGACGTGGACCCCTCTTTCTGGGTGGGTCTGGAAATCTAGCCTCCACATCTGAGCACAAGGGCAGTACAAATCCCAACACATCAATAAATTATAAAAACCGTAGCCAAAGTATTTTGCCAGTTTTAGTTTTTTTTTAGTTTTTTTTAGTTTTGTTTATCATTCTACAGCGGTTGAAGTAGAACGATCTTTCCTATAAAGTTACAAACACTAAAATAAATAATCACTCTTTTCCCTTTGATTTTTTTCTTTCGTTTTTTTTTGCGTAGAAAATACCGCTGTGGGCGGGCGCGGCGGAGGGGCTAGAGGGGCTAGGCTACACAGGACTAGGATTGATTGCATAAATATCCGATCCACTGACCGAAGATCCCACCACCACCTCCACCCCTACCAACACCTGTCTCACCCCTGTCCCACCCCCCCACCCGATCTTTGTGGGCACACGTGCATCCTCGCTCACGCACACACAGTCCCATAGTGCTTGGGCGGCGGGGGGGGGGGTTCTGTACGGGGACCAGGACGGTAGGATCCCAGGGGCCCGGGCCGGGGCCTCAGTAGACCCAGTTGACGGGGACCCACTGGGCCTCGGAGCACAGTTTGTCCACAGCCCCCTGCAGCGTCTCGAAGGCCTTGTCCAGGTTGTCGTTGACGATGGTCAGGTCAAAGTAGTGGTTGTAGGCCCGCTGGATCCGGGCCGACTCGTCCACCGTCTTCCTCAGGTCCACGTCCTGGGGGGGGGGGGGGGGGGGGGGACACAGACACGTACCATTTAGATGAAGGGAGACATTTGTTATACATTTCTATCAGTCTAAGCCCCGCAAGGTGTAAACCTAGAATAAGAGAGCAGGTAATAGAGAGTGTGTGTCTGTGTGTGTGTGTGCGTGCTTTTGTCATGAGCAAACCCAAGTAGAGATACTTGAGGGACATCTTTGTTTGCGGCAGCAAATTAAAGTCAATAACAGGATTATACATGGTAATTTCTCGGGCCATGATGGCAATACCGAAAACATCAAACCTTACCGATACTCTAGTGTTTCATAACATAGTACCGGTCACCAATTAGGACTCCCTTGTGTGTGGGTGTGGGTAATTGAGAACAAGTGAGATTGCCTGTTGAGTGTGGAGAGCATCACAGAGTATGCATTGAAATGAAGATTAATGATAAGAGCCGTGTGTGTGTGTGTGTGTGTGTGTGTGTGTGTGTGTGTGTGCTGAACACTTGTGGCGGACGGACCGTGAGTTGCTTGGTGGTGATGCCGGCGTCCACCACGGCCTTGTGCATGGCCTTCAGGGTGTCGAACTCTGGGGCGGCGATGAACACCACGTAGGGCATGAACTCTGCCGTCTTCAGCACCTTCAGCGCCTGCGGAGGTCAGGGCTGGGGACGTCATTGAACGAAGTGCACCACCGCCATGTTGACTTCCATACCAACCAAACCCTTCTTGTTATCGGCATGTTTTAAAACATCTATGCATCGCTAAAACACACATTTTGTGATGGATTGGGACGTGTTCAGGACAACTTTGCAGATTTGTCTTCTTTGATGTTAAAGGGGTGATATTTTGCCACCAGGTGTTGATGAAGTGTGATAAACCATTACAAGCCGTTTTAAAATATGCCCTTACCCTTTTTTTAGTGGGAGTGTCCCACACAGGAAAAGGCAGGTCTTCAAACAGCTTGTGATCACACTTGGTGCACTAATATCACTCCTTTACCCCTCAACACTCCTTAACCCCAACCAACATTCCTGCTCCACTGCGGCCGTATAGAGGAATGGTATACGGTTTCGTTAGTCAGAGCCTGTCTAACTTGACTGAACCGACTTCATTACAAAATGTGAAGCAGTGCATGCTGGGAGTTTTCATATACTCGGTGGTGTTCTATGGCCTGACTGCTCGTGCACTGGCTCCTCGGTCCTACCGGTGGTCCTACGGGTGGGTGTACTGGGGGACCCCTACCTGGGGGTTGACGTCCAGGATGCAGGTGCGGCCGGTGTCCACCACCTGGTGGATGGAGTCGATCTTGGTGCCGTACAGGTTGCCGTCGTACTCGCCGTGCTCCAGGAAGCGGCCCGCCTTCACGTCCGTCTCCATCTCCTGCCGCGTGGTGAAGTGGTACGAGTTGCCGTCCAGCTCGTCGTCACGGGGACGCCTCGACGTGACTGGACGAGGAGAGGTTTTTTAAGTCTTGCATTCTCTTTTTTTTTAATGGAGATTATATACCATATTCTCATAGGACATTTTAGATCTAAACTATTAAAAAAAGGGGGGGGAAAAGACATAAAGGGAATAAGTCCAAAGTGATGCCAGAAGGCCAGTAGAGTCAGACCAGATGAAGAAGGTCAAAGGTTACAGAGGTCCAGTGCCTTACAGGGTATGGTGCAGCCGAAGCGCTCTGGCGTCAGGACAACCAATCGGTTCTTCAGGCTCCGCCGGCCCACCCCCTGAGCTCCAATCAGAACCAGAGTCTTCCTCTGGAAGGGCGGCATTTTGGCCACCTCCTCGTAGATCTGCAGCTCGTGCCTGTCAAACTCTGGCCAATGGAAGATGTTGTAGCGAAATGGTCAACCAATCAGAGCTGGACAGTCTCTTGAGCCGGTCAACCAATGAGAGAGTGAGAATGAATGACTCCTCCTCACCTGCGTTCTTAGCTGTGAGGTACATCATCTTTTTCTTTTTTTTCCCAGAAATCGTTCCACACAGGATACCTGAAAGACAACACAACCAGCTGTACAATACTGTGTTGTGGATTTGTGTTTGCAGTTACACCAGTAGACCACACGGGGGCAGCCTCTGCCCTTTTTCCCCCCCCAGAGTTAGGGAATCAAAATTGGTCAGATGTACTGGACCAACATTTCAAAGTGCTTTGAACATCAAGAACATTCCCAATCTTTCATATGATCTCTCTCTCTCTCTCTCTCTGTGTGAAAGTCGATTTTTCCTCCTCTACAGACCCCTGTTTTTTCCCATTCATCTCAACAGGTTACTGTCTCGTTTATCCATCACAATCAGTGTTGATCTGTGTTAATCTGTGTTGTCTCTCTGCCATCTGTCCCTCTGTCTCTCTTCCTATCGCTCAGTCTCTCTCTCTCGCTCTTCCTCCCTCTAGCCAATAACAATTGCGATGGAAGCCAGAGATTCTCACAAAGTTAATGCATTCTCCCGCCTATATCTCTCTCTTCAGCCGTTGCCTGGGACAACCCTAGCGTTGTCTCGGCCTGTATATCACAAACAGCAGAGGACGTTTCACTTGAAGCCAGTGTGAGCAGACAGGCTACCTGATCCCTCAAAGTCCCTGGGTACGAAGGCCTTCCTCTTCTCCTCCAGGAACTGGCTGGGGATCAGCCCGGTGGCGCCGCCTTCCACCTGGCACGCCTGGCGACAAACACACACACGGCACACGGGGCATGAGTGGAAGGAGCCAGGCAGACTGACGGTCGGGCGAGGCTCGTATACACAGGGTGTGATGGAGTGGAGAGAGGGAGAGGGGGAGAGAGGTTCAGGGAGTTCAGATTAGTGGCAGGATGTTTAAACTGTGCGGGCCAACGGATTCAGGGCTGAGTCTCCTTTAGTTAAAGACAACACAGCGGGGAGGGTAGAGAAGGGATTTCAAGAACAAAAAAGACACGGCGATCCATCCAGGAGAGGCTTCTGATCTCGTGCGCTGGTCTGTGATTGGCCTAGGACTACATTACATTACATGTATACAACACACACACACGACGTGTATTTTGTCTAACACAACAGGAAGGACAGTGTGTCATGGGGTCACAGAGAGGCAGTTCAAAGAATTGCTTTACAAGAGCCAATGAGGGAAAGCGGGAGGGGCTTAGGTCCACAGTACTACGAAATGTGCCGCAGCGCCATTGGTTAAGACGGGGTGTGTGTGTGACCTGTCTCACCTGCCACCAGTTGGGGTCCTCTCTGTTGACGATCTGCAGGATGGCCCCCCTCTTGAAGCACATGCCCGCCTCCCGGCAGGGGATCAGGTTGTCGTGGGCGGGGTCGTAGTCGAAGTGCGGTCGCACGTAAACCTGCCAGGGGGAGGAGCCCACTGTAAGACCTTCAGGACCCCCCCACGTGTGTGTGTGTGTGTGTGTGTGTGTGTGTGTGTGTGTGTGTGTGTGTGTGTGTGTGTCCTTCAAAGTCCCTGTTCTATCAATAAAAAAGAGACATGTTTGCATAGGATAATGCATCTCACACACACACACACACACACACACTCCTGAATTAAAAAAACACAGAACAAACTAAACATCCATAATCAGATCTAATGCCTCAGTATCGCTTGTATTTGCTTTTAATCCAGCGCTTAACTTCCATAATGAATAGAACATCGTATCAGAGGGAGATGGTATGACTGTTCTTAAATAAAATGCCTGTAACTGTTCACAGGTACTGAAATGCATAATTAGCTCAATTGAAATATTTTGAAGAATATTCCAGTTCCTTTTAATCTCAACCATGGTCACCCTCCCTCTCCCCCTCTCTCCCACCCCTTCCATCCCTGACATGAGTGCGACAGAAGGGGTGTGAAGGTCACACTGAACGCACTGTCCACCCTTTTCACACACGCCCATTCAAGGTCAAACCCCCCCAGCTTTGGCGTGTGCCAGGTTGAGGCGGGCGGTCTGACAGGAAGTGGGAGTTTACATACGGGGTCAGAGGAAGCTGTAAACCAAACGGCGCCAGAGAGGGCAGAACGCTCTCCAGACATTAAATAAAAAATCACTTTGGTGTCCTTGCATTACGCGGACATTAACGGAGAGCTTGAACAGTATATCAACACATTATCACTGACACAATTGTTTACTGTACATTGAATAATGCTTATTATTTTTTAAATATTTACTATACGTTTTATTCTTATGTTAGTATTTACTGTACATGTTATTTACCTCACTGTACACTAACTACGAGTATACAGTGTTTTCTTACAGGGAGCTACAGTGATGACAGATCTGTATTGTACAACAGGGCTTAATGTTACTGTGTGTGTGTGTGTGTGTGTGTGTGTGTGTGTGTGTGTGTGTGTGTGTGTGTGTGTGTGTGTGTCCGTCCCACTCCTGGACACATAGTGACCTAGATAGTATGTGGAGTGGTATTAATAGGGCTCCTAGGAATCTCTTTCTAACGCTGAGCATTGTGGGAAGACCACGGCACGCATCATTCCTTCAGTCACACATCTGCAGCTCCTAAATGTGTGTGTGTGTGTGTGTGTGTGTGTGTGTGTGTGTGTGTGTGTGTGTGTGTGTGTGTGTGTGTGTGTGTGTGTGTGTGTGTGTGTGTGTGTGTGTGTGTGTGTGTGTGTGTGTGTGTGTGTGTGTGTGTACATACATACATATCTATATATGTATATATGTATGTGTATATATTTATTGCTATAAATCTACATATATTTATAGATCTTTAGATATATATGAGTGTGTGTTCTTGTGGGGGTGCGGGGCTGTGTAGTTGGGCAGGATCTGTGTGGGTGTGTATATATATATATATATATATATATATATACACACAAACATATACGAGTGTGTTTATGTGTGTGTATGTATAAATGTGTGCGTGTGTGTGTGTGTGTGTGAGAAATATATATATATACACACATATATGTGTGTGTGTGTGTACAGTGTGTGTACCTGTGGGGGAGCGGGGGCGTCCCGGTAGCTGGGCAGGATCTTGAGGGTGATGCCCCCGCTGCAGTCCTTCAGCAGGTCCTGCAGCTCTGTGGGGTGGTTGCCCACGTCCTGGCCGTTCACCTCCTTGATGATGTCGCCCACGTGCAGCAGCCCCTGCCGGTCGATCATCCCCCCGTGGAGGATGCGGGCGATCACCAGGTCCTCCTTGTCCACCCGGAAGGTCACGCCCTGGGGGGGGGGGGGGCAAGAGAGAGCAGAGGGGGTGAGTATGGATGACCAGACTTTAAGGAGCAGGTGCACCCACGCACTCTTCTGTACATACACACACACACACACACACACACACACACACACACACACACACACACACACACACACACACACACACACACACACACACACACACACACACACACACACACACACACACACACACACACTCCCAACCTTTGACTTTAGGAGTACATCCAGACCTTTTGGACCACGTCTAACGGTTAGAATAGACACACATGCAGTGGCTGAGCAAACAGTGCCAATGCCCCCTTTAGACACATTACTGCAAGAAAGCCATGGCCAGGGAGCAGTCCCCACGCTGCCTGTTCTACCGGTGCTACTGCTTACGCTACACAAACTAGCACAAAACATAAACGGAAAACATATCTATCTATGTCGAAGGTGACACTAATAAGGCATAATCCTACATTGCCACAACAACCTTTATCCCATATACATTTTCAATCATCTATACTATTATTGTTTCTACCATTGTACATTTGTCTAGATGTAAGAATAAAATCACATGTTAGTAGTACCTGTAGTACCCTGTCGAGCCCCCAGGGGCATGTATACCACAGGTGGATAACACTGCACTGATGCATTCACACACACTCATACTCCCAAGCAAACTCGCAAACAGACACACACAGACACACTAGTACTCTCCTTAAGAGTCACTCACCCACACAGACATACACTCACACACACTCTCCATCAGAGTCACTCCCACTGCATCAGTTTTAAGCAAATCAGGAATCTGAAGGGCAACACTTACATAACAACTACGCTGTCAATATTGGGACCTCAGGTCACTCTTCCAACTAATCTACACACACAGTACACAAACATAAGCAACGTGTGTGTGTGTGTGTGTGTGTGTGTGTGTGTGTGTGTGTGTGTGTGTGTGTGTGTGTGTGTGTCCCTCACCAGTGGCTCTCCGGCCTTCTTGCGGATGCCGATCATGCGCACGGCGTCGGCTTGCATCAGAGCGTTGTTTACCGCCGCGTCATTGGCCATTTCCGTCGGGGGCGGGACCTCGTAGCACTTAGAGGCCACGATGTCATGGGCTTCCAGAAGAGACTATGATAGATTGATAGAGAGAGAGAGATAGATGGATACATGAACACATAGATCTCGCTCTCCCTACCTCGGGCACTCTCTCCCTCTCCCTCGCTGCCTCGCTCGCGCTCAGTAGGTCAACAGGGTCTTATCCGTCGGCTTACGGCACGCTGCGCTCCGATTGGTGGAGAGGCTTTGCATGGCTATGACGGATTGTTGTGCAGGGCGGTGCAGGGCGGCAGGTGACTGCCCTCGTGCCGTGGTGCACTGGGGGAGTGCTGCGACACAAGGACTGATGTCCTTGTTCTAACGCTGCTGCTGCTGCTGCTGCTGCTGCTGCTGCTGCTCCAAACACTAGACCTAGAAGAGGTTTGTATCACCTGCACCAACCTGCAATACGCTCGATACATCAAGCTTTGACTCAGCCATTACTCTAGCATCCTCTAAGCTCACACTCCAGCGTTCACTTAGCCATCGCTCCAGCATTGAACCAAGTAGTTGACCCGGCTGCGTCCTCCGCCTTCTCGCTAAGTTCTGCTACATAGATTAGTACAAGTGAATGTGTATAGATGAAGAGTGTGTTTCTCCAACTGGCCAATAGGAGAACAATGAAACCGTGTGTGTGTGTGTGGACTGGGTTGAATGCATTTGTATATATATGTTTGTGTATTTGAGAGTGGGGGTTATGTGCATGTGCCTGTCATTGTGTGCATGTTTGTGTGTGTATATGCATGCATGTGCCCTTAAGTTCGTGTGTGTGTGTGTGTGTGTGTGTGTGTGTGTGTGTGTGTGTGTGTGTGTGTGTGTGTGTGTGTGTGTGTGTGTGTGTGTGTGTGTGTGTGGTCGGGACCCCTCTCACCTGGAAGTGTGGCTCCTGGAGGATCTTGGACAGCTCGGTGGCACTGTCGTCGCGGACCTGCAGGCTGCTGATGTCTCCCAGGATCTCCGTCACCAGCTCCACGTTGTTGTCCTGCACCGCCTCAAGCTTCACCTCCTCCACCTGCTCCTGTGCCTGCTGGCCGCAGGGGGGGGGGGGGGGGGGGGAGGAGGAGGTGAGGAGGTGAGGGTGGAAGTGCTTATGGCATCACAGAAGGTGCCCACCGTTTAGTCCTGTCTGGGAAACTGTGCACTCTTGTCCGTTTCCCCCTCAAATTGTGCGTCTTGTTTTGGAAACTGTTCTAAAATTGTGCGTTTTTGTCTGGAATACCTTTTTCTGAAATTGTGCGCTTTTGTTCTGAAGGTTGTGTTCTGAAATTGTGTGCTCTTGTTTTTATTGAGATGAGCCACCCTCATTGAGCCGTGTTGGGGTTCTTGTCGTTAGCGTTAATGACCCGTCAGTGTGTTAAATGTGTTAATGGTCACCCAAGGGACCCCTTACCCCTTGAGCAGCAGCCTGTTATGGGCTGTAGCAGCTCACTAAGGGCGGCAATGCAATATCCGGCGATAGCCGTGAGAGAGTGTGTTTGTGTGTGTGT
Organism: Gadus chalcogrammus; assembly: GCF_026213295.1. Taxonomy (NCBI): domain Eukaryota; kingdom Metazoa; phylum Chordata; class Actinopteri; order Gadiformes; family Gadidae; genus Gadus; species Gadus chalcogrammus. Next base: position 13,517,776 of record NC_079433.1, on the reverse strand, counting down.
GTGTGTGTGAGTACATGATTTGCATGCCGTCCTATCAGCTCTGCACCATACCTCAGCACCTAGAGCCACAGCTGTAAGCCAAGCGCTACCTAGCAGCAGCAGCAGCAGCCAGAAGCAGCCGTTAGCGTTGTGCGCGGCGCTAGCCTAGCTACGTGTGTGTGCTACCTGAGGGGGGGAGCGTACAGTGGGGCTCTCCATGATACCGCGCAGGAAGAGCAGGTCGATGTCCTTGGCCCCCTGGGAGGCGGGGGGAACCTCGCCCGGGTGGTCCAACGCCTGCTGCATGGCTGCCAGAGGGGGGGGGGGGAGGAGAGGAAGAGAAAGAGAAAGAGAAAGAGAAAGAGAAAGAGAGAGATGCTTTGAAACATTCCAATATAACCTAACCAGCCATCTAAGCATGGTACAGCAGAGACACACCCGCGTCCATGCATTGGGAAATTGGCATACCAGGAAAGGGAATTGACTGTTTATGGGAAGGCCGGAGGAAAGGTGGATGGATAATTGTCCGATACATCAGGCTCAAAGTTAGTTCTTTTAAAGACAAAGAAAGGAGAGAGGGAGAGGGAGAGAGAGAGGGAGAGATGGGGTTGAGCAGTATCATACAGCTAACTCCATAATGACAGAGTCGTAAAGCCAACGTAAGCCTGTTTAAGAAGCTTAAAGCCTTGCAGAAACGTGAGCATGTATATAGTATGCGTGTTGCCATGACCTGAGTGTGTGTGTGTGTGTGTGTGTTGAGATGCATATCGGTGTGTTGTGTATACACCCCCAACGTCCAGGCCATGCATCCGCCAAGCACATGGCTGACCGGCAGATTCCAATCTGCCCTTCTCCTCTCCCTCAACCCGTCTCCCTGGCTGTTATTGTCTGACTCACTCACCAACATGTCCTCCCTAGATCACTCACACATTACGGTGTAACAGAATCAAAGGCGAGTCCATTTCCTCTGCTTCCTTTCAAGCGCAAACCCGGAGCCCGTCTCACAACAGTGTAATATCCTAATGGCCGGCGACGACGGAGTCTATTGTTTGCTCTCTGCGGACGTATAACCATTCAGGAGTAATCAGAGGACGTCTTATCTTGATATACGAATCACCTAGCCGGCCGCCGGAGACAGTGGCCGCAGATTTCGATGATACAGGAGCACTACTGTGCTGTAAACAGCAGGCCGCCACCTGCTCACGGCTCAGATATTTCTGCCTCGTAAGAACGACAACTGGAGAGGGAATATGTGCAGAAACTTTTTTGGAAAGAATGCGGGGCAACCGTTCCTATGCAAATAAAATTGTGGGGTTGTGTGCGTTTCCGTGTGTGTATACTACGCCGTGTGTGGTTTGCCGATTCGCTATCGCATTCTCCCACACAGCCACAGAAATGCACACGCGCGTTCGCAAACGCGTAAACACACGTATACACGGAGCAAAAATCTATTATGCTCATACCCGTGATTACTGAGACACACAAACACTCCCTCAGCCTCTGGTAGAAAATATGCAAAAATGTTCTACACTTGCACAATACGTCTGTATGTGTATGGGATAAGGCAACGAGACCAAAGACAGGGAGAGAGAGTGACTGGTAGACATTGTGAAACCCCTCAGAGAGAGAGAGAGAGAGAAACAGAGGGACAGAGAGTGAGTTAGTTGAATGAGTCACGCACATGGAAAATGTGAATGGATAAATTGTGTCCTTGTTAAGACAGCGTTTTATTAACCAGGGAGATGAACAAGAAAGCAAAGTGATTCTCTAACTGTCAGGGTCGTGCGTGTACACACAAACGCATGCCAAAACACAGACCCGAACTGTGTGTGTACTTTGGTTTGAGTTTGACCTGGTTGTACAAATCACTGTGTTCTCAACCACAATAATGCTTGTCTATCTGAGCCACATTTGTGTTTTCTCTCTCTGTGTGTGTGTTTTCTCTCTGTGTGTGTGTGTGTGTGTGTGTGTGTGTGTGTGTGTGTGTGTGTGTGTGTGTGTGTGTGTGTGTGTGTGTGTGTGTGTGTGTGTGTGTGTGTGTGTGTGTGTGTGTGTGTGTGTGTATATATATGGTGTAAACCCAACTGTCGTTGGTTCAGTAATCCCTGTGCTCATCAGCGTGGTGTGACGGCCTTCAGAAGACCTTCACCACATCGACAGAAGGGAGGAACGGAAGGATTTTACATCCACTATCTTACCCTCCATGGCTGCCCCTCTTCCTCCTCCTCCTCGCCACCCTGCCAATCACCCCCGATGCTTGGGAACCCCCCCCCCCCCCCCCCCCCACCGCTATGGTGATGGTACATTGCACTTTTCCCACAGCCTCAGTATCTCCCCCATGCCAGCAGAGCATGTGTGGATTGACTAGCAATGCAGGTGCTCCCCCTCCCCCCCCCCCCTCCCCCTGCCTCCCCCTTATGACTAATGGGTTTGGAGATGAACTCCCGAGAGAGTCTAAGCCTCTACACGACTTGCATCGACTATGAGGGGATAAAATACAATAATAAAAAAAAAGAAGCAATTCTCACACTCCTCAGAGCATCAGAGGAGTTCCAGGTTCACGTTCGCCTTGGGAGGGAGGGAGGGAGAGGAGGGAGGGAGGGAGGGAGAGGAGGGAGGGAGAGGAGGGAGGGAGGGAGGGAGAGGAGGGAGAGCAGGGAGGGAAATTGCAAATACAAAAATATTTCTCGGCAGAGCTGCTCGTCGGCTGACAGGGAGAGCTCACAGTTGCTCACAAAACAAAATAGCAGAATGGGGAAAAACATCTCGTTCTTTTTTTTTCCTCTTCCCATATCCAAGAAGAAAACACCTTCCCTGGGCCCTCCGAAACACGTCCCTCTGCTCAAAAAACAAACTAAAACCCAAGCTGTAAAAGAAATACCCAGCCAAGGAAAAAAACAGACGCTGGCCTTTCTCTACCTCAGAGCGGGTCACCGGAGCCCCAGGGACTCATGCATGCAAACAACAAAAGCAAGGGGATGTGCTGCAACAGCTGCCTCCGTCCCTCCAGACACAACCGGTCCACCGCTCTATCTGCTCTCTGTAGCAGAGCTGGATCCTCTCACCTGGGGCCGGCTCTGGGTCAGGGGCTCCTGGGCGCTGGTGGTCCGCGGGGCAGCCCTCCCTGGTGGGCTGTCCCGTCCCCGCGGCGGCGGTGGGGGTGGTGGTGGTGGGGGTGGGGGTGAGGGCGGCGGTGGTCTCGGAGGGGTGGTCCTCCTCAGCCCCCAGCCCGTTCGGCCGGGTGTCTTCCATGGCCAGCACCATCGCCGATCTTCACTCCTGACCTTTCCTTCCTGCCTCTCTTGTCCTCCCCTCTCTCTTCTTCTCTCCTCCTTCTCCTTGTCTTCTGCTGTCCTGTAGCCACGAGCACGCTAAATGCTAACCGCTACCGGGTGGGGGGGAGGGGGTCTCAAGCGTCTTCACTGGGACCACTGACCCGCTAAACTCCCAGACACAGCCGGATAGAGAGAGAGGGACAGAGAGAGAGAGGGAGAGAGACAGAGAGAGGATTTAGGGCAGAATACAACAGCGGCACACACAAAGCACACGACAATGGGCCAGGGATTAAAAACACGAGGGATACTCAAGGCAAGGGCAGACGAGGCAGATAGAGCTAAAGGAGAGAGAGAGCTAAAGGAGAGAGAGAGAGAGAGAGAGAGAGAGAGAGAGAGAGAGAGAGAGAGAGAGAGAGAGAGAGAGAGAGAGAGAGAGAGAGAGAGAGAGAGAGAGAGAGAGAGAGAGAGAGAGAGACAGAGACAGAGACAGAGAGAGACAGAGAGGGGGTTACAGATGAAGAAAGACGTCGGAGGGAGATAAAGCGAGACGCTGCAGAGGAGAGACTTCTAGCTCCGCACACACAGCTGTGAACACGGCACGGTGAGCAGTCCCTACCCCACAACACTGGCTTTAATACCCTTTCCCCTGCCCCCTGCACACACACACACATAATCCATCAATCCTCCCTTGCTGTTGGGTTTTTGCTTCATTACCCCTCATCTCCCCCAATCTCGTACCTCCTCGTCTAGACAGAGGGACACACACACACACACACACACGGTTTCCTTGGTCATTATGTAAGTAGTTACATAAGTCTGGTTGAAGGGTCCTGAACCTCAGGTGGCTGTCATGGCCCCCCACCGGCTCCTTGGCTTCAAACACACACTTAAATCTCCCGACCCCCCCCTCACCCCCTTCTCTCTTACAGTGTCTCTCTCACTCTCTCTCGCTCTCCCATTATCATTCCTTCCCTCTCTCCATTTCTCTTTCGATCTCTCCCTCTCTTTGTCCTTCCCTCTTTCTGGAGAACTTGCAGGGGGACTATTCACACTGTTCAGTGTATGTCAGTTTGTGGGTGGAGTGGGGATGTGTATTTGTGTGTGTGTCATTGTGTGTGTGTGTGTCATTGTGTGTGTGTGTGTGTGTGTGTGTGTGTGTGTGTGTGTGTGTGTGTGTGTGTGTGTGTGTGTGTGTGTGTGTGTGTGTGTGTGTGTGTGTGTGTCATTGTGCGTGTGCGTGTGTGTCCTTAATAATGGACCTGCATTCTTCCCAGCTCGCTCCATCCTCGTTCCTTCCCGCTCTCTAACTCCCCCAGGGTTCCCGCTCTGTGTGCGAGTCCCCAGGTACATTAATCATTTTGGGGTTTTGCCACATGGCCGCAGGCACCACCCCCACCAGCCCTCCACTCCCAGCAGAGCCCGGCCATGGTGTTCATGTCTCCGTTACTTTGTCTAATGTACACGTTCATACACGTACTGCGTGAACTGTCGGCGGATCAGCATGCGGTGGCGATGACGTTTAAACTATTTAAGAGAGGCTGTGTCTTTGAGTGGATAAAGCAGCAGTGTGAAGAGGCCAGGGCGACCTGTGGCCGCTCGTAATGGGAAACCTGTTATTTTTTTCATCGGGGCTATTTTTATACGGTTACGCGCTGTGATCAGGGTTAGTCCGCCTGAATCTGGGCCATGTCCTCATGAAATCTATTAGTCCCAGCGCTCAACCTAATGGCCTCCATTCATTATGCACTAGCCACTCAACCCACTCACACACTCACTCACTTACTCCCCAACACTTCACAGTGGCTGGCCACTCCCAGGGAGCCCCTGATGCAGTGTCACTGTCCCGCGGGGGGGGGGGGGGGGGGGGGGGGGGGGGGGTGGACCTCGGAGTACAACCGGCAACCCTCCCTGGTTATGCGTTGGTGCCGCGGCAGCCGTCCCCTCTGGATCTCTGACGTTCCTAAGCTACGTTATATAACACGTATACAAGGCACTAAAGTGCCTCTGCCATCTGCTGCTTGTTTGGACGTTGGTGCTGTGTAAACAGATATACACAAGTCTCTGAGGCCCCGCCCACATGTCCCAAGCCCCTCCCCCCCCCCCCCCCCCCCAACACATCTGTGCGTCCGTCTCTCCCTCCTCCTCGCCACCTGCTGAGCCTCGACCCACTGCCCCCCCCCCCCCTCCTTGCCCCGACAGCGATGGGATTTTTCATCTGACTGCCGCGGAAAAAACCCTCTCCTTCACCTACCCTTGCACATTAAAATCAGGCCTTCATGCGTTCACATCGAGTGCGTTCATGCATCCATTAAATTATTGAGCACATTCCTTTGTGACGGGGAGGGAGAGAAAGAGGGGGAAGGAATCACTGAGAGCCGTGATCTGTTGAAATGTCCTGGGACCAAAAACAACCTTCTCCTTTCTTATTCGTCCACCAACAGAGAGAGAAGGAGAGCGGGAGTGATGTCGCGCGGAGGCCGAGCAAGAGGAGGCCACAGCTGAGCCCGGACCGAAAGCACCCAGCACCTTTGTCACACTTAAGGCCCGACGGCGTACGAGACGGCGGGAGGATGGCCGTCGCGTTCCCCTCCCGCTCGCTAAATGAAATAAACCGATTACCGGGAGCATGATGGAGTAACAGAAGGCCTGATGAGACCGCCGCAGTTCAGATTTCCCCTGAAAGCCTCGCCAATAATACCAGGAAATGATTTCTGTGGGGCCAATCATCTGTCTTGTTCTAGCTAAGAAAATGAATTAAGTCGAGTTGATGTACCTAGTAATTTAGTACCTTCCATCTATGCCTGCGCAGGCTAGCAATAAAAGCCGTATGAATTATGAATAGTGCTGAGTAAATCTAGGACCCGTACTTGCGATCAGCTGATTCAATATGTATCGTGTGTGTGTGTGTGTGTGTGTGTGTGTGTGTGTGTGTGTGTGTGTGTGTGTGTGTGTGTGTGTGTGTGTGTGTGTGTGTGTGTGTGTGTGTGTGTGTGTGTGTGTGTGTGTGTGTGTGTGTGTGTGTGTCCGTCCATGGAAGGATGCAAATAAAGGAATGCCAGAGGCAGCCCTCCTACCCCACGGACCTTGTACCCTCGGTGCCTCACGCTGGTACTGTGACTGTGATAAGGGTGCTGTTCGTCATCATGAGACCCTGCAGTACCACGACAGCAGCCTATGGCAGGGGGCACGTCAAGCTCCCAGTACGCACTTTGAGTGCATCGTGACCTCTGCTGGGGTACAGCAATCGTGTGATCTAATGTAGTGCTTGGATCGAGGATCTATGGAGCAGTGTTGTGATCCATGTCCTGCATTGAAGTGTGTGTGTGTGTGTGTGTGTGTGTGTGTGTGTGTGTGTGTGTGTGTGTGTGTGTGTGTGTGTGTGTGTGTGTGTGTGTGTGTGTGTGTGTGTGTGTACCTTTGCCAGAAGGTGTAGCCCAACCTTTCAACGGCTACCTGCTACTCATCAGTTGACCCTGGAGATCTACAGAGACAGAGCAGAGGAGGGCAGAGGCAGAATATTAGTTGACTTGAAGGTAGGCCTGCAGGTAGGCTCAACTGGTTACTTCTTTCCGAAATGATTGTGAACTGATTCCTGTCGGTACCCTTCTTGGGTACCAGAAGACCTTGGGTAGTGTACTTCTTTGATAGAGGATCGACTGAGTGTCGTTCTGAATGCCCTTCTCTTTCGCTTCCACTTCGCCCCATCCCTCTCTCTCTCCTTCTCCCTGCACGTCTCCCTCGGTGATAGAGTGCCAGTCTCGCCTGACCTTTGTCCGCTGGCTCTGGCTGGCTCCCGTCTCCCTAGCGCTCACTTCAGGTGGCTCCACAGCATTTCCACCACGGTGGTTCCATGCTGGTACAAATCAATCCACCTCCCAGGAAAAGTGATTACCCTGGCCGATCGTTCAACTCAGGACTCTGCTGGACCAGCATTGACATATGTGCTGGTCTGCCTCCTATCGCTGCTTTATATCTCATTCCCTTCTCCCTCTCTCCTACCCAGAGGCCCTTTTCATTTTGCAGTTTGGCACATCAGCGCTAATTGGTCCATTGGTCAAAGAGAGTGAGAGAGTGAGCGAGGACCTGGAGAAAGTGAGAAAGAGGGAAGAAAGTAATAGGGAGAGGAGGGGGGCGTCCGAACTGTCTGGGCAGGCAGATACGTTACGCAACAGAGTTTAGGAAGAGGCCGGGCATTGCTTATTGGAAGTGAAAGTGGTCCCCTGGAAGATTGTAAATGGAGGGGGAGAGGAGCTTCTTATCCAGCCCGCTGGAATGAGGGGGTCAGGGGAGGGCAGGGTGGCCTGAGATGGCCCCCCGGAACCAACGGGGGGGGAAAGGGATGCAGGGCCGATTAAAAGCAATCATCCTCCGTCTCTCTGAGAGCAGAGGGACTGAGGGACAGATTCATAGATTACTCTACCCAAGGCTGGTGGTGGTGACATATATATATATATATATATATATATATATATATATATATATATGAAAGAGAGAGAGAGAGAGCGAGAGCGAATAGAATGACGGTGAAATAATACAAATGAATGAAGACAAAGTAGATTACCTGCCAGGGAAGAGATAAAAACATGAAAAAGACATCACAGACCAAGTCTATATCCTCCTTTTCCATCGTCAACGAAATCCCTCAACCCGAAACCCCAACAGTCAACCAACTAAACCAAGAGGCTTCTTAAAGTGTGCTGCACTGACAAAAGAGGACAACCTCAAAGTCACCAGACAGAACACCACCTGGACCGTGTCGGCCGTCGACGCCTCGGGAACGTGACCTGCCTTCCTCATGCGCAGACGCCCAGCCTCACCGTGCATCATCCAGCCCAGCAGCGGCCTGTGGTTTTACTGTGACACCCTGTCATCACACTGACACCCAGTGACTCCTGGTTAACCTTCTACAACAGATGGGAGCGAACACGCCCATCCGAAGGTGGTCAAACCCAAACAGCGAGTCCAAGCCCCCTGCTGCCATTGGCTAGTGTGCGGAATCAAGGGGGGGGGGGGGGGGGGGTGAGGCGACCAATGGCGTGCCCCGTGGTCGCGGGTTGCCAAGCAGTCAGAGGACGACGGCCCCCCGGCTCACGGATGAGGGATTACAGAGGATCAGAGGGGCTTGCTTGTTTTTGTGGGCAAAAGATAAACGCTCACCCAAGCGCTCGTTGCCATGTTGGGCGTGGTGTCGGTGGATAACCGGACGCGTGGGTTCGTGCGTTGTGTACGCGTGTGTCAGAGCACGCCAATCGAAGGCCAGCGTCGTAGATGTCCCGAGCAGGCCCCCACTGCTACCGTAAGCCTCAACGTTGAGCCTTGCATGCATGTCACATGACACAAAGTAACGCCCGAGGCTGGAGCAGCCTTTACTGTTTGAACTTAGTGTGTCAAGAGAACCACAGCAGCCTCACCACCAGCCAGTCCAACGTCTGCTCAAAGACGCCCCGCTGCTGAGAGAGGAAGGCAGGCCCGAGTTTTAAAGGAAAGGTCGCCCGCCGTACCTTGTGCCAGCCCCCACCCCCTGCCCTCTCTCCTCCCCCCCCCCCCCCCCATGGAGCCCCAGGCGCCGGGCTCAGCGAGGATCCGTCACTCTGCATTTCCCTCACTGGTCTGGGGATAATGAAAGGAGGGCTGGCCGACCTCCCCCTGGGGGCAGACCACCACATGTCCTCCGCAATGAGCCCAACCTGCTTCCTGGGGGCTGCGCCGCAATTAGTGTGGTGTTCTCGGAACAGGGTCGAGAAGCTGCCTCCTGCCCTCTCACTGTGCCGCCTAACTTTAGAGGTGACTGGGGAGGGGGGAGGGTGGGGGTGTGTGTATTTATTTCGATGGATGGGTTTTTGTGTGTGTGCGCATGGCGGTTTGTATTTGGGTTGGCGTGTGTGCGTGTGTTAATGTGTTGCAATTGTGCATGTCTTTGCATGCATGCATGCATGCATACGGTGTGTGTTTATTTGGGTTGATGTGAGTTTGGGTTGCTGCATGTGTGTGTGTCTGTGTGTGTGTCAGGCACGGAGGGAGAGCAAATAGCTGTAGAGAGATTGCCGGACCATATGAGAATGCAGAACAGCCAGCATAGCTCCACTGCCACAGGGCACGCCCCCCCCCCCCCCCCCCCGAGCCTCCGCAGACATACGATAATGTAGGTCAGTCGTCACATCCAAGAGACCCCTCAATAAGAGGATTACACTACTATTAAGTGCATTCATAATGATTATAATTATGATTTCGGGCTCTGCAGAGTACCACTTTAGGGTGGTTTGAGACCAAGTTTCTGTGGACACCGCGTCCCACATAAACACAACTCAGACGACGGCGCTGAGATATCATCTGGGTCATTATCGAGCATGTCTTCGTTGTCGGCCCACTTTAACTGCCCCTGCAGTTAACCTGCCTGCTGTGTTATTAGTGGTGGAACAAGCAGCCCTTCTGCTGGGCTGCACACACACACACACACACACAGGCCGTACGTTTATTGAGCTCCTCTGGAGGGGTAGCCAGGGTGATGGACTGAAGAGGTCTTAATGGACACGGCTCTGGATGTAAATCATTGCGTCTTACGGAGCTCTCTCCGTCTCGCTCTCTCTGTCTCTCGGTTTCCAGCAGAAGAGCTGAACTAGAACGTGAGAGGTGTAAGATTAGGAAGGTAGGCCAGCGAGACGGACCGAATGCTTAAAACTTATGTATGCAAGGCAGGCTGAGGCAGCTGACAACTTAACATAAGGACAGGGAACTGAAATAACGTCCTTCCCCCTGCCAAGTGCTACTTTTCATTTCTCGAGAATAGTGACTGTTTAAGACTTGGCTGTCACCGTGTTCATGCTTTTTATCTCCACTGCTGTGTCAGCGACTTTAAATAAAGGCTTCCTCTCAGCCTTCAATGACGCCACAGCCGTCATTGACAAAGTCAGAGACGGTCACTTGTGAAATCGATCCCCTTTGCAGCCCAACGGTGAGCTTCGTTGGTCATGGTGCGTGTGTTAGACACCATCCACGTTGTAACGTTGTTAAAGCTGTCCAACACCACAACACTGATTCAATCAGCAACCGCAACCGTGTTAAGTAATTAGCTCCCTCCATCCCGGCTGCTGTAGGAGAGCAGGTAATGAAGTGGAACGGCGACCCTGGGTGGGACGTGTCGTTCGTGTTTCACATTAAGGCCGTAGAAATGGGAGAAATCTGCTGAGTCAAAGCATTGATTCCGGGAAAAGATAGTTGCCCTGAATTTGTTTTCTATGCCGTGGGATAGAAAAGTCTGTTTCTTAGAAGTCAACCCCCAAAGCAATTATCTCGTCATGCCTTGCCTGTAGTCATCATGTCTCATGGGCTAAGGCCGGTTGTGGGTGTTTCATTATAGGTGTGTGTAATCAATATCGTCGCTATGACACATGAATTGATCACTATCACCAGGAGTGTCACTTAACTGTGTGTGTGTGTGTGTGTGTGTGTGTGTGTGTGTGTGTGTGTGTGTGTGTGTGTGTGTGTGTGTGTGTGTGTGTGTGTGTGTGTGTGTGTGTGTGTGTGTGACATCATTTCAGTTTAATTTGCTCTCTCACCCAACCCTCCAACATCCTCTGAATGAACGTTCTGAGTAGCAGCCCGTCTGTGAGCAGAGAGGATGCTACATAGAGCTCAAAGCCACGCCAGTGAAGATGTTTGAAGCTGTGTGTTTTTTCAGCTTTGATTTGGCACTTTCATTGATGATGTGGCACAGAAATGGACTTGAACAAAGGCAGCAAGGACACGACTTTGAAGTGAACCTGTCGTCCATGCTAATACTTACTGGTCCTTGGATTAAGTAGTCAGCCAGCTGGCAGCAAAGCAAAATATGTCAAAATGTTGCAGTGCAATGAGGACACGCTGGTCTTTCTCTCCTTGCCTTCACAAGCTCAGCTGTGTGCCAAGATAACTCATTTATCAAAAAGGAAAAATCAATGGGCGATTTTACATTAAACTATTAGCTTTGTTGTTCTGCTTTGTGAAATGTAAAACGTCCAACGTCCGTCTTCCTCTCTTAAGCTCTGTGCTTCCTCCTTAAAATTAGGTTGTGTGGATTTAATCAGTTCCTCTTCTTCAAGCCTAATGAACACACCAATTGTTATAAACTGTCTAGGGGTGCAATAGGATCTTAGGCTTCTCTTCTATCATTACACCCTACTGGCCCAATAGCCAATCCTAGCCACTCCCTTTAAAGGATCCCCAAGGATATTACGTACGTCTGTGGGCTTCCCTCGTCACGTGACCCCGTCTGGAACGACGTAAATGCCTAGTCAATATCGATACCTCATGGGGCTGTCCAACCTCGGATTATAATTCACTGGAAGCACATGTCCCGTTGAAATAACTATTTCATACACGGTTTTTCGATTCATTCCTCGGACTAAAGGCGTTTGACGTTGAGCGCATTCACGTTCTCCAGGGCACTCGTACGTCTGCAGTGACTGGGGGGGGGGGGGGATCGATATCCCTGTCTGCCGGGTTGTCCGAGCAGCAGCCCCGAGCCAAGTCTCCCGCAAGTCTATACCCAATCACATTTCATCCCCATAAGGACACTAGTGATGGTTGAAAGCGTTTCACGAGGGCTTATACAGAGTTATAACTCATCGAATTGTTGACTCGGTAGAGCATGGTCTAGCTCAGCTCATTCATCAATTTGGGACGGTGGCCCCTCTTTCTCTCCCCCCAGCCCCCCACCCCAGGTCCGGTCAGAGTCGTATCAGCGTGAGATTAAAACAGCCCCAACCCAAACCCACTAGGGCTCATCCAGCAGGATCCATGTCACTGATCTGGCGCGCCGTGTGCATCCTGCACGCTACGGGCGCATGCCGAGGTTTTTGTCCACAGAGCATTGGAAATTGTACAGTGAGCTCGCCTCACGTGCGGCCATTTTTTTTAACCCATCTTTGCCATTGTGATCTACACACACTTGCATCTTGAACCTATCGTACAATTTAATACATGGCATGCGGGGGAAATAAGAGCCGCATCCAAACCTATGATAATAGTTCCCTGACCACGCACTGCCACCAAACGTAGCGGCGCAGAGCTCCGACTGCCCCCACTCACACACAGGACTGGATAGGGTGGAAGCGTTCCTACTACCAAACTCTTAATGCACATATATGGCAAAACAATAAGTATTTTCTTTAACGTGTTGCCATGTGGTGGCGTACAATAATGTAAACTGGCAAGCCAGGAAGTAGAGCGCAGATGTGGCTTACCTGTTTTCTGAGTTCGCGGTAGTCCCGTTGGCTATACGACTCTCTCTCAGCTGTCTGTCGAGGTCCCACAGCTAACTAGTGAAGTACGAGCTGCCAATCACATGTACAAGCCACGCCCTTTCATGTGACGAAGGATAACCTAAACCAATTGCAGTCGACGACGGACGGTCGGAGCCGCCCTCCACGAATAATAGTAATGATTGTAGATATATGCGTATTGCACCCAATAGTTACACGGATTAATGTATTTCAACACATTTTAACATATATTATCTATACATATATTTCTTGATAATTAAAATTTGCAGGACATAAATAAAGCCAATATAAACATACATTTCGAGATGAATGAGTGAATAAAGAGAACCAATAGGAATTGCAATCCACACAAACGCTCAATTATTTGCACAAATGTTTTAATTTATTTTACAAGGAATGTTTTGTGATCGAATATAGTTGTGATATAATATGTAGGCCTATGGTAGGCCTTATATACAATTAACCATCGGCTGAAATGCATAATGTTGATGAACAGGTAAATACCGACGATGAAGAAGTATTTCTCTTAAGTATCTCATATAGTGGCCTCCTGTTTTGGGCTTTTCCAGTTTTATAACATAGTAACGACACACGATGGTTTATTCTAAAGATTGGCATTAAAAAAAAAAAGCCACTAGAGGGCGTCATTACACATCCAATTGGCGGCATATTCTCAAGGGGGAATTCATGTCGACGCCTAGTTGTTATTCGAACGCCTCAAAACGCCACAGAGCTGAAGAGATGTCAAACTGAAGACCCAAAACACATGAACACATACATAGACATCAGTATGGAAGCACATGTTCAAACAATCACACTTTAATAGAGCAGTTGTAGCACAAGCGTTGCCCTCTGATGACAAATCATTGTTGGAATTATTGTTTGATTATTGTTGGAAGATAATGGGGTGGTTCGGGGGGGGGGGGCAGTTGCAGACCTGGCACCTGAGGTGGGTGGTCGAGGGGACAGGGTAGACATTACCACAATGACGGGTCATATCTGGGGAGAGAGGAAAAGGAGTGAGTGAGAGACAGAATGAACAAATGACGGCTTCTGCTATGATTCATATCGTTAACAGTAGCCTATGGATGATTGATATTGTTAACTGTAGCATATGGATTTGGGGTGTTAACCTAAAGCTATGTTATTACCATATTGAATCTTGCAATATTATCTCTAACCTTTTATCTGACATATATATCGGAGGTTATTAAAAATATATACTTGTTTATTCATTCGCTGCAGAATTGCTCTAGATTTCTCTCTCTCTCTCTCTCTCTCTCTCTCTCTCTCTCTCTCTCTCTCTCTCTCTCTCTCTACCTCACACAAATAAACACACAAACACACTCACACTATAAATAATTGCTTTTAATGAAGCAATCCAGCTTTCCCTCTCTCACTAGTCTTTCTCTATCTCTCGCTCTCTCTCTCTCTCTCTCTCTCTCTCTCTCTTTCTCTCTCTCTCTCTATCTCGCACACACACACGAACAAACACAAGCACACACCCCTGCACCCCTGCACCCACAAACACACACACACACACACACACACACACACACACACACACACACACACACACACACACACACACACACACGCACCTGCTCTGTGGAAGAGAGTTTGCACTTTCCTTCAGCACCAGCTCTGAAACAAGAGTGTCCAGAATCTCAGGACTAGACCTCTTCCCGTACCTAAGAGAGGAGGAGAGAGAGAAAGGTCGGGAGAGAAAGAAGAAATAGAGAGAGAGAGAGAGAGAGAGAGAGAGAGAGAGAGAGAGAGAGAGAGAGAGAGAGAGAGAGAGAGAGAGAGAGGGAGAGAGGGAGGGAGGGAGGGAGGGAGGGAGGGAGGGAGAGAGAGAGAGTGTGAGCGAGAGGAAGAGAGAGAAAGACCAAGTGAGAACAAGATGGTGTGAGACCGACGGGGATAGAGAAGGAGAGAGGGATGGAGATCATCAGAGAGAGATAGCATTAGTGAGAGAGAGAGTGAGAGAGAGAGAGAGAGAGAGAGAGAGAGAGAGAGAGAGAGAGAGAGAGAGAGAGAGAGAGAGAGAGCGAGAGAGAGAGAGAGCGAGAGAGAGAGAGAGAGAGAGAGAGAGAGAGAGAATTAAGGATATAAAGGAAGCAGAGGGAGGAGGTGGTGCCTGAGCGAGGTGTGAAAGCCAGCTGTGTATACCGATAGCTTAGAGGCCGTGGCCTTGCATGTCTTTGAATCAAGATTTACCAGAAAGGAAAATAGTTCAAAATGAATAAGTGAGCAATGAAAGAAAAATGTGTTCCTCATGTGTCATCAAAAAGTCCCAGTGATTACCAACGGTACGTGGAACACAGTGGAGCGCAGCAGGGTGAACTGCGTGAGGTTCTGTTCCCAGCTCCGTGTCTCACACACAGAGCCAGCCAGTGGTAACGCTGAATTGAAGTGGATTCCAAGCAAAACTAATTTGGTTCCATGTACTCAGGGTAGAGTGAATGGGTGAATGATTGGTATTCATTCAGATTCTACTCGATCTTGAATCTAGAATTCAACAAAGAATTAAATTATCTTCTATGAAATTATGTTTTGTTCCATTTTATGAAGATACAAAGACAGCAAATTGTGTTGAGCAAAACAGTTAAAAATGAGTGACTAGTGTTTCGGAATTAGCCCCAATGATAATCATAATGTGACCAGAATTAAAATGGAGCAATAAATTCCATTCAGGATTATCATTGGATAGGATGAATGTATATACACATTAAATCCGTTGATGCGTTGCTCATATTACAATGTATTTTTTGTTATTATTTAAGGGCTTGCTTTTCTTACGCTTTCAATGAAATAACATTGAATGAAATAACATTGAATGAAATTAGATTGCATGTAATTCTAATAAATTGTTGAAATTCTTGAAGATCTCAGAAATGATAGGTCAATGGATTTCGATCGTATCAAACTCTATGAAATGACCACGGAAAGCCTACCTTTGTCTTGTGATGAGGTTAATATAGTGCCTCAATGCGGAGTAATACTTGGCCAGTTCATCTGCCGGGGCGTCCTCCCCTGGGTTCTCGGGTTTGATGGGGTATCCCTCCGTCAGAGTTCCCAAACATATCAGCGCGCACAGCAGGAAGCCCAGAGCTCCGAGCCAGGTGGCCAGGTTAGAATGCATCTGATCAATAAGAAATGAGTTACATGATTAAATAACTAATTAGTCAATTTTTTATTAGTTAACGTTGCCGTTTGAGCAACTCTTAATGCCAAGGCGATAGAGAAAGAAAGTACGGATATGATTAAAAATATATGCTAGAAAAAAATTAAATTAAATTCAAAAATCCTTGATGGAAAGTGTCATAGTTAATATGTCCGTTTGGTTTTTAAATCATAGTTTCCTAGTCAAACTTAGCTCTCTGTCAACAAGTGTAGTCTAAGGATTGTCTTTCATTATTTAATAATGGCAAACTAACTTTTAGATTCAATTTACATTTAATCGGTCTCTGAAACTACTGAACCAAATGAATGTGGCGTCCCAAATGGGTGATAGAAAAGCCAGTTACTTACTATCGGCGTGTTTGTGGTCGCTGTTTTTCCCCGTTTCTCAGTTGTCTTCTGTGCCTCTGGGAGCTTTAGATGATCCACAAACGTTTGGTGATCTTTATATTGTTGGCGCGTCGTTGGACGCGTGTCACTGCCGCTCTCCAGTGCGCGTCACCGTGATGTCATTGCAGACATTTTTTCCACCTAAAGAATTGTTAACTTTCTACAGTCTTCTAATCAACAATGCAAACCCAACGATATCTGATCTAATGGGTGTTGTTTTTAATTAGTTTAAATGACGCCTTGAGTGGATCTTTGTTGGCCCAATTTATCTAAAAAAAATCTGGGGTAAACAGATCTCATTTGGTTTAAGTGCATAAGAGATTGAGCAATTTACTGATGCTTTCCAATGGAACTGTGCCAACTCAATTTATAATTTCGTTATAATCTTAATTTGGGATGGTTGTACTCATTTAGACTATTTTGAGACAAAAATTGAACTCACCATACCAGCCTAATCATAGAGAGATGTCATGGGATTCAGACTTGGAGGAATGGATTAAAAGTATTTCATGGAACTAATCAAACATTCCCCAGGGAATAGTTCACCTGCTTCAAAACAAGGACACACATACGGCTGTAACTCGTGATGACGTCTTCTCAAACGCAACAAAATCCTGGTTTACACATCATATAATCAATATCAAAAAAGGGTAAATAACTCTTTCAGCCACAAAGT
Organism: Gadus chalcogrammus; assembly: GCF_026213295.1. Taxonomy (NCBI): domain Eukaryota; kingdom Metazoa; phylum Chordata; class Actinopteri; order Gadiformes; family Gadidae; genus Gadus; species Gadus chalcogrammus. Next base: position 13,501,013 of record NC_079433.1, on the reverse strand, counting down.
GTTTTGATTGAATCAATCCATCAATCTGGATCTATAGAGCTGGATACCCATCAAGGACACCGGCGCCATACTCGACCCGAACAAAAGACCTATAATTTGAGTGTGGCTCTCTCCATACGTCAGCAAAAAAAACGCGGGCTCCATGCAGCATAGCCCCCCAACCTCAATGCCCCCCCCCCTCTGTCTCAGATAAATCCCCCTAATAAGAAGCGTCCTCGGCGTGCGTCGCCGTCGACGACGCCACGAGATGTATCTGTGACAGCGGGGGCTTCATTTAACACCCATTCAGGAGCCTGCTTGTATACCGGCCCTCTCCTATGCTAAGGGTATAATCTTTCCAAATCAGTCGCTGGCAGAAAATAAATAAATAAAGTATTAAAGAATAAGTAAATAAAAGTTGTGTGTGAGGAGGATGTGTTGAGGGGTCTTTTATCTGAGATGTCGTGCTGGATGTGATGGAGGGGATGAGTAAGAGTGCCGACAGGAAGGGAGCAGCTTAATCATGCCTTTCATCAGCGGTTCCTGCTCTCTAAGGGGGTCTCTCTTAGGGGTCTTTAAGAGTATATCTCCTGCTCGCTTTGCGGTGTGAGGCTAGCAACTATTCGGTGGATTTATGAATGTGTCATTCCACCGACCCACCTGTATGTTCCTATCCTGGGTACCGACCTAACTATCTACACACCTGCCTGTTTATAGCTAACTACCTACCAGCCTACCCAACCAGCTACCTATGTATCTACATGTCTGTCCATCTGTCCGTTTAACCAAAACACTCTCTAAACACAAGCATTCTCACCGTGCGCGTAGAGAGGATTATGGTTTGTAAAACATAATCTCCCCCTGCATAAGAAGCACAGAGAATATCACCTCAGCATGCGGTCGGCAATCTAATTTTCTTGTTGTATTTATATATATTACAACACGCTTATGCTGTCAGCACAATTACTGTGTGTGCCTGTACAATTATCACTTATGGGGTCTACTATGTTCACTCTGCTAATATTTGGACCCCACATAGTTGTGTCCTCCAGAAGTGTTTAGCTGTTCTTTTGGAGTCAGAGTTCTGGAAATAGGAACACAATCAGTGGCTATAATGACAAATGAAATCTACCATGGTAGATAGTGACAGGTGACATGACTCATATGACAAAAAGAAAACAACAACTATAAGAGCAAGTTAAAATAAAGCCATTTGTCTGTGTTTCTCCATATTCTTTCAAATGGCACGTGATATATGGGTTTCTTTTCTTGTTTTATGTGTCATTACACTTTAAATGTGTAAATAGCAAAAACAGGTCTTGAAAATAGTTATACTTTACTATCGGATAAGAGTAGTTATCAGATAATAAGTAGGTTTTTTTTTTTTTTGGAAATAATATCATATCAGTTTACAGTAGCTTCATAAATAATAAATATTATCATATAATATAGAAATATTACTTCCCCATGGTCACTTGTTTGTTTTGGGTTGCAACTAGGACAGTTTTCAATAATTCATGCATGCCATAAAAGGTTATCGTGCACAAATGTATACTACCAATCTTATTACAGGTACTTTCAACAATGTATGTTTACCAGTTCTGCTTTTTTAATTAAGTTGCTACAAGCAATATGAATTCTGATTATCTCATTATCTCCATCAGACTAATATCCCAACGTAGAAATGGTTATATTCTCCTCTTCTGATATGTTCTCATCCTTATCTTCTCATTCTGTGTTTTTTCTTTCTCTCGTTCTCTCTCCCTTCTTTGTCAGTTCACCCTTGTGTGTGTGTGTGTGTGTGTGTGTGTGTGTGTGTGTGTGTGTGTGTGTGTGTGTGTGTGTGTGTGTGTGTGTGTGTGTGTGTGTGTGTGTGTGTGTGTGTGTGTGTGTCTTTGTGTGTGTGTGTGTGTGTGTGTGTGTGTGCATACCTGTGTATGTAGGCGTAGGTGCATTTGTGTGTGTGCGTGTGTGTCTATTTATATATGGGTGTGTATGTGAGTATGCTTGAATATGTGTGTGTGTGTGTGTGTGTGTGCGCATGTTTGCATGTGTGCATGTGCGTGTGTGTGTGACACATCTGCTCTGTGCACAATCCTCACACGTCACCGCGCCTCTGATAGATTTCAGACAGGTCGGGGGGATTGACGGACTGGAGAATCAGGGCACCTGCGTTTGTCTGATGATTTAAGTCGGGGTCCGAGGTCGACCAGCCCAGAAACGCTTTGATAGTAGAGGGCTAACACATATTGTCACCCCTTCAAAGCCAGCCGCTGAACTAAACTTTGGTTTCACAAAGACAATCTTGTGACGAGTGATGTCATGGTGAGTACATGGTAGACTTTAGAATAACAGCCTATTTTTGAGCAACAGGTTGTTCAACTGAACAGCAGATTCATTCATAAATCAGCATTATTGTATATAATATATAATATTCTAATACACATGATGTACATTGAGTAGCTCATAGCATTTTACTTTTATAATCATAATATTTTTTGACAGATCATATACTATCCAAATACATTTAACTTCACATTATTGTAGTCTTTTGAGTCTAGTAAAATGCGCTGCATATATTAACAATTCCTCATATAGAGTACACTGAAGTATGTTCGCTACCGATCAAAGTGCATGTACTTTTGATTCATGGGTTTCATCAGTTGCATTAAAAAGCACTGAGATGGCTTCAGCCCAAGAGAATGTGGTTCTCATGGCAACATGTTTATTGGCTGTCTGTCCGACACTCAGTGTCCAAATCCAACAAATGAAAGAGCTTTTCATGGTGTAATGGCAATATTTAGATAGCTGAAACAAGATGGAGATTTCTTTCCATCGGGTTTCCAACAGCCACTCAACAGAAACAGACACACAGACACACAGACGCACAGACACACACACACACACACACACACACACACACACACACACACACACACACACACACACACACACACACACACACACACACACACACACACACACACACACACACACACACACACACACACACACACACACACACAAACACAAACACACTAATGAGCATCTACTCAAAGTGTGCCTGTGCAAAGGCTTTAATGGAATCACATTATTCAAATTCAGGGCTTATTCAAATCTTCAATTTTATTTTATGTTTGTTTTCAAATAAAATGATTTGTTACTCTTCAATGGACTTAGTTGACCTGATCACATCACCTAAAGAAGAGTGAGTGAAGACGGGAATGACGATGAAGAAATTAGAAAAGATTGAGGAAGAGCAGCCAGCTTAGGGCTAAACGAGCTAACAGCCATGGATGTATAAGCTGAAGACGCTAACTGTGCTTCCAATCCTGTACCACCAGTTCTGTCTTTTCCACCGTTTTTTCTTTTCAGTTCCTTGTTTTGGCAATTGCACAAAATCACTTAAATCCAATTAATTTTCTGTGCCGTGAAGCACCAACAGAACACAGTGTCAGGCGTTTCTGTGTGTGTTGCGGTTATTTTGCTACATGAAGCCTTAGGACACATATGGCCCAATGAAACATTTTGTTTCACACTCATAACCCTGGTATTACTGTAATGGGATACTTTCCATTTGCAACCTTATCATGTGCAACCGACGTGAATGCTATAATTAGATGAAATGAACCTTGAAATAGTTTTGAATAATGATATTTCTTAAATCTTTTCTTAGGATATGTATCCTACCTCTGATTTCATGTTATGATCTTATGCAATTTGTTTTTCAGTTTTCTGTTATTTGTACTTCTATGTTTTTTCGCCACTATTCGTCCTGGTGTGCAATTAGCAAGCAGCATAGCTCCTCTCTAGGTAAATCAATGTGCATTTGCCTCTGCCATTAATTAAGTACTTAATTCCACAGTAATTGTCAATTTAATTCTGTACAATGTGCCACCTGATTTGTGATGTTCAGATTATCAGTCCAACTGTGCGTTGCTCCCATGGTAAAAGGAGAATTGCCAACTGTCAATAAAAACTATTATTCCTATTCCCTTTGTAAAAAAGAAATGGGTATTGGCTTAGGCCAGTACATTAGCCAAAGTAGCCTAATTACTGCAGTGAAATGTGTGGGTCCTTTCTCGCTTCAACTAGGTGGCAACCCTTTTTCTCTCAAGCCTTTTCAGTGACATTTCCGAGAGTCGTTTGCCATTCACTCGGAATAAGATTCAAATCAAGTGCTTTTGTCACTTTAGCTTGTTTTTCGAGCACCTGGTACAACAGAGTTGGGAATCGGCCGCTGACTGTAAAGCTCTACACTGTCGGTGTATAGATCCTTTCTCAATCTTTACATGTAGATGTAAATGTGCCACTGTTACAGCTGGATCCCTGATTCCACCATACACATAGAGTGAATGTGAACTGTCAGCCTTCAGATGAGATCCCTTCCAATGGCTTCCTCCTGGGAGACTGAGGTAGAGACCCAGGTGCATTCATGCTAGTCCTCAGGCATAGCCCCCAGCACATTCACCCAGAGAACAACTGTTCATAGTGCACACACACACACACACACACACACACACACACACACACACACACACACACACACACACACACACACACACACACACACGCACACAATCACAAGCTTTCACACACACACACACACACACACACACACACACACACACGCACGCACGCACGCACACACACACACACACACACACACACACACACACACACACACACACACAATCACAAGCTTTCACACACACACACACACACACACACACACACACACACACACACACACACACACACACACACACACACACACACACACACACACACACACACACACACACACAATCACAAGCTTTCACACACACACACACACACACACACACACACACACACACACTGGCAATCACAAGCTTTCACACACACACACACACACACACACACACACACACACACACACACACACACACACACACACACACACACACACACACACACACACACACACAAACACACACACACATACACACAATCACAAGCTTTCACACACACACACACACACACACACACACACACACACACACACACACACACACGCACATTCACTTGGTAATGCATGCACACACACACAAACACATATACTCAAACACACATACACACACAATCACACACGCACCAACACGTTGAAATAACTCTCTACTTTTCACACAAGAACAAACACTCCCTTAATCTCGCACATTGAAACAAGCCCTATCTCAGACATGCAAACCCTAAATGGAAGGGACGCACACACACACACAAACACACACACCACTCACCCATCCAGAAACAAGTACGCAACACCATGAGGAGAATTTGCAACCCAGCTCTGAGCCAACGGGTCCGTAAATATAGGCAGCAATAAAAGAGGTAAAAGATGAGACAATCAAAAAATACACATACACACACACGCATACGGTTTGTATGTGTGTGCATGTGTGTGTGTGTGTGTGTGTGTGTGCAGTGCTATTTAAGGAGCAGTTTCAGGGCGAATATGTCGGTTATATTCCCATTAATTTGATTCCTCACTTAAAATGCATCTGAACAAGGAAAAAAATCCAGTTTAACTGAAACCCAATCTCCACGTGAATTAAATCACTTCTCGCCACCACTGATCTTTCTTGTGGAACCAATAGGATTAATCAATAGGGGACACGCATTGATACGGGAATCAAACAACGTTGTCGTGTTGGAGTATGGAGCTCTGTCCCTCTGGTTGCTTGATGGGACAGACGGAGCTCACAGACTCGTAATCGTGGATACAATAAGAAAATAAACCACTTGTTTTATGTTTCATGGATTGGTACACATCTCTAGTTGCGAGCAGTTAGACTGATGATACCGTTTAATATTGATGTGTTGTATTATTTTTGAAATGCCTACATATGAGCGCATCCACTTTAATGGAATCAATAGTGACAATCAAAAATCAATAACAATGATAGAATTTCAATTTGATACAAGCAAAGATAGGAAAGAAAATCACCAACGGTGAATCCCTTTGCCATAGGGGGTGATTCCACCACCTCCAACCAACACTGATTGGATCAATGCAGCCATTAAATGGTGATTGGAGAAGAGCTTCCGCTAGGTCCTCTCACCCTGCATATACAACTGGAGCACAGAGGTTTCATTTGAATGTCCACTGTGTAGACATGTTGATGGCCATGGAAGAGAAGGCTATGATTGGATGGAATAGTCATTGAGTTGAAAGGAATTTAACCTTGAGGGGATGTGAGTGGATCCGGGAATGATGAATACAAGCTGGAGGAAATTTTTGAAGGGCTTTTATGAATCGATATCCATTCAGCCAATAGACTTATACTATGTGGACAAGCTAATATATTGTTGTTATTATGATTCAATATTAATTCAGCAAATAGACTACTTAATATGATGGGTACAGGCTAGTACATTGAAATCAATTCAGCAAATAGACTAGTTAATATGTTTAGTACAAGCTAGTATATTGATATTCATTCAACAAATATAATAGTTAATATGGCAGTTTTAACCCCAAGGTTTCTCAATGAATGATCTCATTATTAAACATCTAAAAGAACAGTCTAATATTATGCGTCTTGGCTGACAAACAGAAAAAGGAATCTGCTAAGGCAAGGCAAGGCAAGGCAACTTTATTTATATAGCACTTTTCATACACAAGGCAGACTCAAAGTGCTTCACATATAAACATTGTCATGCAATTAAATAAAATAATAGGTAAGTAAAAGAAAAACATATGCAAAAAATAGAAAGTTAAAAATGCATTTTAGTATTAAAATAGAAAATAAAGGCAAAGTTAAAAAAGCTTTTTTAGAAAGTGCAATGTATTTAAGATTTAGCAGAAAGCTATAGCAAACATAAAAGTCTTCAGTCTTGTTTTAAAGGTGCTCAGAGTTGGGGCAAGTCTTAAAAGCTGGAGTTTATTCCAGCTATTTGTTGCATAGTAACTAAATCCTGCTTTCCCATGTTTTGTGTTTACTCTGGGGATAATTAACAGATTGGTCTCAGAGCTTCTTAGTGGTCTAAAAGGCTGATGTAGTGGAAGCATATCAGTTAAATATTTTGGGCCTAAACCATGTAGGGATTTATAGGTAAGCAACATGATTTTAAAATCAATTCTCTGACCTACAGGAAGCCAATGTAACGATTTCAGAATTGGTGTAATATGATCAAATTTTTTGGTCTTTGTTAGAACTCTAGCAGCAGCATTCTGAGTCTTGCTACATTTTTAAGGTGATAATATGCCGATTTTGTAACTGATTTGATGTGACTGTCAAAATGTAAATCTGAATCCATGATAACCCCTAGATTTCTGGCTTTGATTGAGGTTTTCAGGGACAGAGAGTGAAGGTGTTGGGCTACTTTAAGCCTTTCCGTTTTAGAACCAAATACAATTATCTCTGTTTTGTCCTCATTTAGCTGAAGGAAATTTCGGCACATCCATTCCTTCACTTGCTCAATGCACTGGCACAGCAGATCTATGGGCTGATAGTCATTTGGTGATAGCGATACATAGATTTGCGTGTCATCAGCATAGCAATGATGGTCAATATTGTTATTTTGCATGATTTGCCCTAGTGGGAGCATGTAGATGTTAAATAAAGAGGGTCCTAAGATCAAACCTTGAGGGACTCCACATGTCACGTTGGTTGATTCTGATACAAAGTCGCCAATGGAAACAAAGTAGTTTCTATTTTGTAGGTAGGACCTGAACCAATTTAAGACAGTGCCTGAAAGCCCCACCCAGTTTTCTAACCTTTCCAGAAGTAATGTATGGTGTACAGTGTCGAATGCAGCACTGAGGTCAAGTAGCATTAGTATTGCTAAGTGTTTTGATCTTCATTTATTTCCAAGGCTGTGACCAGTTTGACATGGTAAATGTCAATGCCCACAGCCATTAGTCTGCTGGATGTTTGAATAGAGGTCAGCTGGGCCATGGTCATCTGTTTGTCCCGTACTGACCGTAATTCTAGATGGTTGACGCACATCTTTGATCCTCAGACCTTTGGATATTTTGTCAGCCTTCAACTGAAACAGACACAAATGTCATTTCCACACATTGATGCTTCTTCAAACATAAAGACGACAACATGCAGCTATTATTAAATAGGCTATTATACTATGGCGATATTGAGCAATATGTGATATCCTGCTTGATTTGGAATCTATTTTGACTGTTTTCGAACTCATAGCCTTGATAACACTTTCATGCCAAAGATTTTTCGATGGTAAAACTATCTTTGACTATCATTGCAAAATCATCTCCATGCCAGTGGGGCTGCATTCTCTAGTGAGGTGCAATGTGCACTGCAATCTATGTGGATTTGTCCATTTTGAATGATGAGGGTTAAGAGCAAAACAAAAGACAGATAAATAAATTACAGTTCCTCAGAGACCATTCTGTCCATTGAGTACTTTTTAAGAGCATTGGATGGAGTAGGCCTAGCAGAGGCCTACTGAGATACATATGGTTGAGTTGCTGGCCCTTACAAAGTGAATCGGATAACTTCATATGCAATAAACCCATTGCAAAGTCATCAATTTAAAGTACAGCTTTTGACAGTTTTCAAGCTTCAATTAACTATTATTTTAGGAGCTGAAGCCATGGTTTAAGAGCAAATCAATAATCTTATTATGCTTCCTGCAAGGAAGAGCAAAGTTTAATATATGAATAAAATACATAATTATAATAAATAATGCATATAATACATAAATAGGAAAATGCCATAAAGGTTGGCTTAGCTCAGAAGATACGGTTGTTGACCTGCAACCAGAAGGTTGACAGTTTGATCCTCACTTCCTAGCCGATTCTAGGGCTGTCCCTGAGCAAGACACCTAACCCTACCTGCTTCAGACCAGCTGTTTGTCGCCGTGCATGGTTGACCCCGCTGTGTGTGTGTGTAATACTTGCATGAAAAAAAAAATATATATAGATATATATAAAAATATATAATATATGGGCTGGGTAAAAATATCGATTCTTCAATGCACTGCAATTTATTTGTTCTCGATTCAATTTCGATTCCGATTTTTTTTAGCAATTATTTCCAAAAAAATAAATATAAAGAAGAATTGTAATTGTCATTGTAATCTAGAACCGAGTATGCCTCAATTTAAATGCACTTTTTATTTTTCATGTTATGATTGTTACTTTTATGCTGCAAGATTAGCTCAGGAACCATACAATACAATGTTGTATTCCAATACTATGCAATGTTGTGTTCCCTTTTTGCTAATTAAAGCACAATGAAATGGTTAATTTATTTTGAAATGGTTAATTCTAAATAATATTTAGGTATTTTTGTAATTTTTGGATTATCGAATCGAATCGAATCGATGTTGGATCGAATCAAGACATAAAGAATCGGAATTGATGTTGTACCTGGCAATACCCATACATTATATATATATATATATATATATATATATATATATATATAATACATAATAAATATATATATAGGCCTATATCTCATGTGTATGAATGATTGTTAGAGTTAGATAAAAATACTGTGCGTGCTTTTTGGTCCAGTATTCGCTCCCTTGCTCTATGCTGCCCTCTAGTGACGCTATCTGAAATCTAAGAGAAGGGCGGGCTACTTACCCGCTCCTGGTACCGCCTCTCAAAGTACGCCATGTCATCCTCTTCTTCCCTCCTCGTCTCTGATGCGGACTGTGTTTCTAATAGTGAAAACTTACATTATTAATGCAACATAATATTATACAATAAATAAAACATTGTGGGAGGAAAAGGAGGAATAACCAGGAGATGAGGTGATTCCACAGACCTTCTCAAACAGAAACACACACACACACACACACACACACACACACACACACACACACACACACACACACACACACACACACACACACACACACACACACACACACACACACACACACACACACACACACACACACACACACACAATATATTACTCTCTGAGGCGTCACTCTGTAATTAACTTTACTCTTCCTTGCAGGAAGCTTAATCCGATTATTCTGTAATTCATGTTGAGGTCCTAATAATCTGTCACCTGGACCCTGGTGGGCATCCAGCCGGAGGTAACCATCAGCCAGAGAACTGAAGCCTGTCAGGCCCCCCATGGCCTTGTAGGGAACATCCCTCCCCACCGGCTTCCCCTCAGCCAGCCTCTGCTGCCTGGTCTCCACCTGCAGGACCAAACCAAGAGCCTTTCAAGACAAGGGGATCTCGACCCACTGGGCAGAGTGTAGGAGAGAGAGAGAGAGAGAGAGAGAGAGAGAGAGAGAGAGAGAGAGAGAGAGAGAGAGAGAGAGAGAGAGAGAGAGAGAGAGAGAGAGAGAGAGAGAGAGAGAGAGAGAGATGATCCCTCCCTCCCTCCATGTTTCTCCACCATTGTGAAGTCCTTCATTTCACACACCTGTGATTGACATGCAAGAGGGATTCCCCGAACAAGAGAAAGAGAAGCCCTGATTGATCAGAAATTAGCCTGTCATGGTAAAAAATCGAGATTGGCTCACAGGCAGGCGCAATCAACTCAAAATGGATATTCTCACAGTGCAATGATAGCCAACATGTGTTTATGCCATTTCTAACGATAACAGTTCAATAATAGTACATAAATCGTACATACAGCACCTGCAATAATGACATTGCTGCTAATGATGCATTGTGTACTAAGAAAAGGAGGATTCATTTTGAGATGAAATTACTTTGTTAACTGCTAATGGAGATGAGCTAAGTAAACATGCTAGACTCAGAGTTTCAAGCATAATAACAGTGATGGTGGTGTTCACCACGGTCTGGTGGTGTTAACCATTGTTCAGTGGGTGTAGTATAGTGTTCACCAGTGTGTGGTGGGCGTAGCTGGGCTGGCCACAACCACAGGTGTAGGGGCTCTGGAACCCAGAACAGGAAGAGCCTGGGAAAGGTAAAGTATTTGAGAATTACTAGTATTTGAAATGTAATGTACTATAATGTACGTTTATATATTGATGGATAGATGATAGATATACACAAATATATCCAGCAGGATGTTACAGAATAAAAGTAGTTGGTCAAAATAAGAAACAAAGTTATCTACATTTACATCCAACATATATAATTGAACACTTAAATACTAGTTAGTAATAGATAATAAACCATGCATGGAATATTAATTTCTTTCAGGAGCGTACATTATGTAAAGTTTGCATCAATTAGTCAAGCAAAGGCAAATCCATGTAGCGTAAATCCATGTACAACGTAATTCTTACACATGTTGCAAAAATGTCTGCCGGCCTCACTGTGATCCTCTGCCGTGTGTTTACACCTGCAGCGAACCGGCCGAGAGCCGCTGAGGGCAACATATTGGTAGGCTGTACACCGGCAACCCTTAACCTGGCAAGGCAGGGCTAGAGGGGCCCCCGACGAAAGCACTTCAAAGTCTGTCTTGTGCTGCTTGTATCTGGAGCCCATAATACACAAAGAAAAGAAGGTGAGGGGTATGTATGTGTATGCAATGTGCGTGTGCGTGTGTGTGTGTGTGTGTGTGTGTGTGTGTGTGTGTGTGTGTGTGTGTGTGTGTGTGTGTGTGTGTGTGTGTGTGTGTCTGTGTGTGTGTGTGTGTGTGTGTGTGTGTGTGTGTGTGTGTGTGTGTGTGTGTGTGTGTGTGTGTGTGTGTGTGTGTGTGTGTGTGTGTGTGTATTCAACAACATATTATTACTACACTAACCCAAAGCCATGTGCTATGAAGTAGTACCTGTGGGAGCAGAAGCATTGAGTCTCAGGTCCGACCAGCTTGCACTCTAGTCCTTCTCCTGGTACCCCGAAGCTCACATAGAGTCTGTTGTTCATCCTCTGAGGAACAACCCTCTTCTTGTACTGCTCATATTGTGCCGGAGTGAATAGTGTACCTCCATCCTCATCACCCACAATCCTAGAAAAGAGTAGGGGTTGGTACTGGGTAGCCATACAATGTAGAAGATAGGATACCTGCAAATAGGCCTATGCATATATTCAGGTGCAAAGTTCGCTATTTAGATTTCATAAAGAATACAGTTCGTCCGATAAAGTTGCAATTGAATCAGACCTTCTGTATTCCAAATATTTATCCAATGATTGCGACGCTTTCTTATCAATCTTTATCTTCTCCATTCTTCATAAAACCGAGCTATTTGGCAAGCAAGCACTTATTACCAAACTCCACGTTGCTATGGTTATTGTCCTAGCCCGCCCTCTAGCGTCGACGTGATTAACCATTTATTGAGATCCTCCGATTGATTTATCCTGGTCGGGGTTGTAGACTGATGTTTTGTTTTGCTAAACTTGAAATAATCAACAATTGTGATATTAGCCTATAATACAATATAATTGGTTTCCTTTGAGAAAAACAATAATAGAAATGCATCCAAACACAGTGGTATTTTGTTTTGATGTTGGAAAATAAACCACTTGACCTCTTTTGTCAATCATATCCTGTCTTGATATTAAACATAAAGCATTGAGTCGTTTGTAACGATTACCATGGATATGATAGCACTTGGTAATGGTATCTGATCATTTTGATAACAGCGTAATGTATTTAAGTGTATATTGTGCCCGTGCAGTTTCTCCTCCTACTGAGGTCATACGTTCCATACCACAGAGTTTGTATCGACCTACATTTCCCACAATGCCTAGCTACTGACGCACAACGTGCATGTCCACAGCTACCATGACAGTCACGCACACAGGCGCATACACTCAATTTTGGCTAGAAGCTGCTGCTGACTTTTGCTGTACAGGATCTGTTCTAACCCACGACTTCCTGCCGGGGGGTCGGTCATGCCTGGGTAAAACGTCCATGGGGTAAAAGTCAGCGCCGTCATCTATAGATTCGCAGTGCAAGACAATGTAAAATTGAGTTATGACTTAGGGGAATCCATTTGGTACAAGTTACCTCCGGTCCGAAATTGTCCTTACAACGGCAGCAAAAACCGCCCGAGTTTGCCAGACAACGAGCATCGTTTTGTGCATATCAGACAGCTGTATTCTGTCCTGTACATGCTACACTGTCCAACTCACCCGGCTGGGCGTACTGTTATTGAGGTAAACTATCCAAATAATCTGTTCACTCCATTAGTTACCGTTTGTGGGTGTCATCTTTGTATTGCCTGTTTACCATGTTTTAGAATGGACTCAGCGTAAATATCACACAAAGATATTTATGTGTGTGTGCACAGTCTAGTTCAGAGTGATCAGTAATTATGCATTGTTTCTGCTTATCTGCTATCTAAACAAACGGACTCAGTCACCATCCGCTGACACATGTACCTTGTTAATGTTTAACCTACGTATCAGGTCTGCATGGTTTTACTAAAAAGCCTTTGCCTATGAGTTTGCAAGAAGTAAAACCGTGCATGGTATTCAACCGTTACATTGCTAGGGAAATTCTGATGGATGCCATGATTTTCTGGCATTCGGTCATTTTAACATTATTTTAAATTGATTAAAACCCAGCATGGGCAAAATTAAAAGTTTTGTTTTTACGCAGATCCATCCAAACCCACAGGCACTGGTTGACATTACTAATTCTGGAAAGACAGCTGTCAGTCAGTCTGAATTGTCTGTATGGATGGACATCTATGGATTCTCGTTTTCATAATTAATTTCTCTCATTCTGCGTCCCTTTTCTGACCTCAATAGATAGTTACCTAGCACAACCCCCCAGGAGAGTGTTGAATAGAGTCGGTGGTCGCTAAGGAAAAGTGATACATGATCATTTAGTTTCAGGTTGTGCATGTGCTTGTGTGTGTGGTTTTGTTTGTACAGGATCATTTGCTGTGTGTGTGTGGGTGTGCGCGCAAGTGTGCCATTATGAAAGTGTGATTGAAAAAGGGCTTCTCTATGCCTTGTCCTCATTAGAAAGTCCAGCCTTTCTCCACCTGCCTGCAGTTACAAAGTGGGCGTCGTTCACTCTCAACTGGTAATCGGGTTTCTAGGTTAAACAGTTTGATGGAGAGAGGGTAATTGATAGTCTGCCGCACTACTTCGATATCCTCCATCAAAGTGTCTGGATTTAAGTATTTCAGTCATTTTTTTCAGCTTTCTCTCTGGTGACATTTGACTTAATTAATATATATTTATAGATCAGGAGTGTATGGCTGTTCTTGCTAACAACACATTCTAACAGTGCTACTCTCCCTCTCTAAATTCCAGGTGGACAACAATGTCTGCCGAGCCGGGCCTAGAATACCCAGAATGCTTTGGTGACTCAAAGCTCAGCAGCCCCTCCGGCCAATCTCCTACCACTAAGACCTCCTCTACCGTCTGGACCTGACCTCTGACCTCCCTCCTAAGCCTCAAGCATTCCATCCACCCTTGCCACCCCCCCCCCCCAAAACTTTGTTAAAGAAAACGTTCATCTTGAAGCGAGGAAAAACCAAAACGTGCATCCATAAGAAAAGACACGAACGTGCATCTCTAAGACTAACCCCCCCCCCCCCCCCCCCCCCCTGAGTGGGGGAATCGGCTCCGGCCCAGGACCATGCTCGGTGCGCTCCTCAGGAGGAACATGTCCCAGAAGCTGAGCGCGCTGCTGGTGGCGTTGGGCCTGGCGTGGGGCCTCATGCTGCTGCGCTACACGGCGCAGCAGCCGCGCCACCAGAGCAGCGCCGAGCTGCGGCAGGAGATCCTGGAGCTCAGCCGGCGCTACGTCAAGGTGCTGACGGAGGAGAACCAGCTGGTGCCGGGCGGCCCGCAGGGCACCTCCATGGCCGGCTACGGTGAGCTGGGAAGTTATTTACAAAAAATGGATCTCTTATTGGGTTTGTTTTACTATGTAGGGGCCTTTTATCGTCCTGGAAAACTGGTCAAAGGTTGGCGAATTTTGACATTGGTTATTGGCCAAGTAAAGATAAACCAGGGGCAAACTCCAAAACATGTTTGGAGCCTTGAACCCAGCCGCTTGCCCCCTAGGCGGCAGCCCGGCGCTCCTCCATCACCGGGACACCGGCCGTTGAGTAAAACAGTTTTTAATCCCGGGCAGCTGTTTGAATCGGGTGTGTGGTAATGAATGGTTTAAACTGTGAGCACTGATTATTGATTGGTAAGGTTAGAGTTTGCTTTACCCAGCCCCAGAGTATAATCCACCTGAGTCAGGCCATTCGAGGCCGCCAGAGCTAATCGTCAACAGCTCACACGCTACACAATGATATGTAAACTGCCCTTTCTTATGTATTTCACTGGGAAGCGGGAAGCCTTGAGGATATACCTATGGAACAGGATCCTCCTCTCCTGTGAGTCAGTCCGTTAATGCGTCTCTCTTGTCTGTGTCTGATCACCAGCGGATCTGAAGAGGACCATCGCTGTGCTGCTGGACGACATCTTGACGCGGCTGGTCAAATTGGAGGGCAAAATAGACCTGGTGGCCAACGCCTCCGCCGCCAACGCCTCCCATCCGGCGTCGGCCGCCGGAGTTCACCAGGTGGTCCTTCCCGTTGCCCTACAGAAGGCCCTGAAGCTCGAGGCCGCCGGCAGACCCCCGCGGAAGCACACGCCCCGTCCCCCTCAGCCGTACGTGGCCAGGAGGCCGAGGGATCGCTTCAGACCCCCCAACCTCATGGCTCCGGTTCACTGATTGGACTCAACTCAGAGACTGAAGGCAACTTGGTGAAAGCCGGGCGCTGGTATCATCTCAGGGGGATGTAATTCAGAAGACTAGCTGGGAGTTATTGTAACTCCTGGGTTCTTTCTCCCGCTGGTATTTATTGGTATTGGTTCAACAGGAGAGGAACAGAAACCATTTTCATGAGTTCAGCTGGCTGTACTTGGTTGCTGTCCCCGTGGATTACATTTTGACAGTTGAGGGGTTGGGGGGGGGGGTGTTTGAAATGATAAGGAGGAACTGAAAGTTTCGACAAGTTGGCGTGGCACCATAGCAATGACTAAGAATGCTTTTGCTGTCCTGCATCATTTGCAATAACTGCGTAACTGTATATCCGAATGCTGAATTAGACTCCGGTCACTGGGAAGAGCTGGTTCACAAGATAATTATTATACAGAAGATTTATCTTTTTGTAAACGTATTGTATGGATAACTTTTGCCGTATAGTAGAGCTGAAAGAGATAATCCAAAGATTGTTATTTGCACTCCATAGTAGTTTGGTTTTATAGTGTACTTTTACACTGGCTGCGATGGTTTGAGGTATGTGGAAGGGTGTTGGTTTCCCCCCAGATGAATGACTATGAGTGTGAGGGCTGTAACACAAATGTAATAACCATATCATAACGCCACTGCTTTCAGAATGGATGGGTTCCAATGTGGAGTAGATTAAATGAGACCTTAGCTCAATGTTTAGCCCTGTAATGCTGTTTACTTAATGAAATGTTGCTATTTGTTCAGGGCTCATCTTTCACTGTGACTCTTCAGCAATTTCCTTAAAATAGTAACGCGTATGAAATAGTTTAACTGTTGATCAGCAATACCGAAAGGTTGTACCTCTTGTTCTTAACTATAACTCCACATTGACTTGAGTTCCTCTGTGTTGGTGATGGAACTGAAGCATCCTTTACCAGCAAGTTGTCTTTTCTTAGCTACTGGCTACAAATGTAACAATGTATCTATCCTAGCACACCGTTAAGAATAAATAAATGTCTTAAGGCTCTGCAATAATAATTTTCATAAAATGGTGCCCGACTAATTTCACTGAATGGGGAGTTCCCAGACTGTCAAGCCTGAGTACACATTGACATTCATGAATTTGCTTTATTAAACAGGGAGCATTTGACAGTGAAATCAAATGATATTTTGACGCCGGATAAATTGTATAATGTTGCCATTGAAATAAACCAGATAAAAGCTGTCTCTGAAAAGGCTGTCTGTTTCTAAAAATGTTGCAATAACAAATATTACTTATTACTTATTTTAATAAGAATTTCCACAATAAAGCTATATCATAAACATTTAAACCCCACGCCAAGCTCTTTCCAATTCCTCTCTTTGTCTTTCATTCTTCTCCAAACAGTTTTTTTTAAAGATTGTCGTAGATTTATAGCAATCCAGTGTTGCTAAAGGTGTACTCCTATTTACTTGTAACACAACTAAATGTTTATTCATCAAATCGTATGGTTTTCTACACTGAAAAACTTAAATTGGTTACATGTTCCATATAGTTTGGGGTTTCTGATACACTGCCTTCATATAGAACCAAATACAACCATCATCAAAATGTGCGATCAGATGGTGAACGTCAAACGTATATCAAAAAGATACACAAGCAGAGTTTCAGCTTAATTGTGTGTGTGTGTGTGTGTGTGTGTGTGTGTGTGTGTGTGTGTGTGTGTGTGTGTGTGTGTGTGTGTGTGTGTGTGTGTGTGCGTGCGTGCGTGCGTGCGTGTGTGTATGTATAGTTATATAAATAAATAAATATTTATTTATTTATTAGTTATAATATATATTTATATATTAACATAAAGTTTAGTTGTAATTTATAACCTTCGGACCAGGACCACTACGAAATCCTAGCAGTACAGCCTAGTACCACCAGTACTTTGATTATGGGCCTTCAGGGACTTGGGGAGCACGAATGGGATGAGGAGGCGGACTAAATTAAACTCGCTTGACGACGCCATGACGTGTCTTCTGCAGTAAGGACATTTAAGCACCGCCCCCTATCGCCATCTTGTTCTGCCTAGCGTCGCGGTTAATACATCCGATTGACTCCCGCACAACAACCAAACAACTCGCTGCTGTATTAAACGGTGACAATATTAGTAAGATGAGTGATATTGAGGATGGAAACTATGAGGAGAGGGTAAGTGTTTGATCACAATATATCGCGCTTTCTCTCTGTACCCAATCTGCCCTCCTCGCTGTTCCAGGAACCACACCAACCGCGAGAGAATGTAGTTTAGCGCTCGTGTGGCCTAACTTACTCATATATTTGGCCTGTTATGTTTTATTTGCACTACTGTTTGCTACGACGGCTATTTCATAGGATTTTCCTTGTGTATTTAAATTGTAATACAAAATGTGATATCCATTTTGTATTATCATTGACCGTGGGGGTGAGTCGTTGCATTCAACGTAGATGGACCTGAAATATATAACTTTATTGACACAGCGCTTTCATGGCAGCGTTGCTAGTTTGAGTGAGCCTTGCTGATACCCGTACAAAATGTCTCCGATCATTCAGTTTTGGGTATATTCTACTCTAACGTAACACCTTGCCTCCTGAGTTTATATTGTTACATTACTTTCATTGCCCTGCATTTTTTTTTCTTCAGCTACTCAGACGTTTACACTTTTTAAACACCTGATCTAAATATTATTAAATGTTCTTTTTTCACTAAGGTTATTGATCGTGAAGGATTTGAAGAGTTTTATCCAAGAATGTGGAAGAAAATATTCAAGATTAACGAAGGCTAATGATGAAAAATGAAAACATTTACAGAGCAGAACATAGAAGTGTGAAGGGGGAAAATGTGACGGAAGAATGGTTTCAGATAATAGGATCGCTTGCAGGCTAAAGTGAAAACTGGTTTCAATTTGGGGAACAGAGGAAAACTGACGCGGAATCAGAAAATGAGAAAACTGAAAAAACGAAGAACGAAGAACAATAGAAATCCTCAGAGAAAGGAGTAGCGTTTAACCAGTCTGGAAGAATGAATATGTCCCTAGGTTAAGTAAATGTGAAATGTATGTTCCAAATATATTTTCTTTACCATAAAACCCTTTTTCTTCTATACTAAGCCAATGCATGTTAACATTAGTTTTCCCTTAATGGCTCAGGTGGACACGGAATCCATAGACTTGGCTGTATTATTTCTTTACTTTGTAGCAAAGGGAAATCCATTGCATTATAAACCAAATATAAATGCTCACAGTAGAGTACTAACCCTTTCCTCCACAGTATAGAATTGGTGTACATTTTAAGGCGCTTTGTGAAGCGTTAGTACTCTCGTATGAGGTTGCATGTTGTATTTTTCCATAAGAGAGTTGTTAATATGCTCCTGTGGCAGCAGGAGTCACGCTCCCCATCCAAGTCGGACCCCCGGAGTCCTGCTCGGGTCAAGTCGGAGAGCCGCTCTCACTCCCCGAGTCCTTCCCGAGCCTCCAAGCGCTCCGAATCTCGGTCCCGTTCCCGCTCAAAGTCCAGGTAAGCCAGCTTCATCCACCAACCCATTACTTCAATTATGTACACATGGGGACTAGTAGGGTTGAGGGGGATGGATCGTTCACGGCATAGCCTCAATTGAATCATTGCGAACATGTCTATAAAAATTTGCAGTGGCTGTATTCATTGACTAAATGGAAAAAAGGAACATTTAGGATTTGCTCTCTATAATTCTTTTGTAGGAAGTATTTTCTATTGTATGTTGCTTGTATCAGTCTTGGATGAACTGGATGGCCCAGGGACTATAGTTGAAATGAGTTTGCCACCTGGCACATTTACAGGGATTAAACTAAATCGAGTCCTTCTTTGTTTGTCTGCCTGACTGCCCCTTACGCCTTCTCCTCTGCCAACCTCTCCCAGGTCTCACTCTCGCCACCGGCGCCATAGCCGCTCACGCTCGCCCTCCCACCGGGCCAAGAGGTCCCGCTCCTACAGCGCGGAGTACCGCCGCAGGAAGAGCCAGAGCCACTCCCCCACGTCCGGCCGGCGACACCACACCGGCAGCCGAGTGAGTGGACCCATGTAGCAGTTAAAAGTAGACCTGCCTCCGCCCGTCTAGCATGTTCGTCTTTTTATGGAGGTGTTCTCGGTTGGTCTACGACTGACAATTTCACAAAAAAATTCTGACTATTGAGTAATGTTTCATGTTGACTGTTTATAACATAATATGCTGCAGGCTAAAATAAATATTAGTTTTGGGACTATTTCCATAGAGCACTTCTTTTTCTTCTAGGGGCTTGCGTCGGTGTCGTGGGGAAATGGTTGGATGTGATCTTTAATAACCGCTTTTGAATAACCAATTCCCTTCGATTGTGTCAACAGAGCCATGACGCACGAAAAGAATCCAGCAATCATGGCGATGGTGTTAGGGTACGTTGGTATTCTCAAATGCGTACAGTTAATTACATTCCTCCCAAGGCTGGAGACTAATATCCAGGGAGGTAGAAATGTATTCTCATGTTAAAGAAACTTTTATTTTGAAGCAATGTCTTCAAAACGGCATGTTTCTTTCACTGTATATTTGTATTTTACCCGCATTGTTTTTAAACATGGAAAAGGGGTTAAAAAAACTGGTGATAAAATGTGGGACCTTCATTGTCCTTGCCACAATATTAGATTTTTTTTATTTAAATGATAATAGATTTAACTGACCTCAAAATGGCGGCGGGGATATTCTCAATGCACATGCATAGGTTATATCCACCCATGTGTTGCTAGAAATGTATTTTTATGGACTCGATTCCAAGTCTTGATAAGGGCGAGAACCAGGAAGACACTGACCTTTCCTCTGTGCCCTCCAAACAGGCGAACCCTGACCCGAACACGTGTCTCGGGGTGTTTGGCCTGAGCCTGTACACTACGGAGCGTGACCTCCGGGAGGTGTTCTCCCGCTACGGCCCCCTGGCGGGGGTCAATGTGGTGTACGACCAGCGGACCGGACGCTCCCGCGGCTTCGCCTTCGTTTACTACGAGAGAATCGACGATTCCAAGGAGGTATGTTTGTGTTCACTGTGGATGCATTCTCAGTTTGGGTTAATGCTTGTGCTTCTTCACACACAACACTAGGTGTCAGCATCGTAGCAACTTAGGCCTTACAAATGAGGTGGCCTCAGTGTAATATGTGACTTGGGTATTTTGTTTTTTTATTAATGCCTAATTAAGTAAGAAATCCATCCTTCTTGTGTTCCCTAGGCGATCGAGCGAGCCAACGGTATGGAACTGGATGGGAGACGCATCCGCGTGGATTATTCCATCACCAAGCGAGCGCACACCCCGACGCCTGGAATCTACATGGGTCGCCCGACACAGTAAGCACTGCAGATGTCTTGACGTTGACCATTTGCAAACCCCGGGGGTTTGCAGCAGGGATCCCATTTTGTGTGGAAGTTGAACCTTGCGTTTGTGTGTTCCCGCTCCTCTAGCAACGGCGGCGGCAGTGGAGGCAGCGGCGGCGGCGGTGGTGGGGGTGGCGAAGGCGGCGGCGGCGGCGGTGGTGGCGGCGGAGGCGGAGGCAGAAGCCATAGCGGCGGAGGCCACAGCGGTGGGGGCCGCAGGGGGCGGGACTCAGACCGCGGCTACGACAGAAGCTACGACCGAGGCTGTGACCGCGGTTACGACCGAGGAAACGACAGGGGCAACGATCGAGGAAACGACCGAGGCTACGACCGATATGACGAGTATGACTCCAGGTGCAGGTGAGCGCTTGCAGCACCAGGAGATGCACCCTCCACATGAACGGCCCCTCTATTGGTTACGCTAGCGATGGATTGTTGGGTAGGCTGGATGGATGTTTAACGGCCGTTTTTTGTTGTGCGTTTTGTGTCAACAGTCGCCGGCGCTCTCCGTCTCCCTACTACAGCCGATACAGGTCCCGCTCTCGCTCCCGCTCATACAGCCCTCGTAAGTGAAGACGCACAACATCTCTGCGCCCATGGTGGTTTGTTAACACTAGCGCTGACATGGATACCAGCAGACTATATTTAGATATCATGTATTGGCGTAAGGCTTGTACTAATGTTCTTTCTCTCTCTCTCTCTCTCTCTCTCTCTCCTTCTCTCACTACTTCCTCTCAACAGGACGATATTAAATGGCCTCATCAACATTCAGACTCCCGTTCTTCCTGGCCGTTTTTTAAGATTTGATGATTTGTTAGGTTTAATTCTTTCGAAGCAGTTTGTTTTCTTAGATAGTATCATTCTTGTTCTATTGTGTTGGTTGGGAGATGGTTAATAATAATCAATATTGGATTAAGCATTTTGAAAAGTCATACGATAACTCACTTAATGTTAGTAAATGTCAACATTTGTTGGTCAGCAGTTTTAAACAGTGTCTGGTGGCAGCTTTGTTACCTGTACAATGCAAGTTGAGAAGCTGGCAAGACAAATTTTCCTGTGTACGCTTTGACGGGTTCTTTTTTCCCTTTTTTTATTTTAAGTCAACGTTCAAGGACCTCCCTTGTTTTTTGTATGCATTATATTTAACTGTTTATTTGTAAGAAAATAGAAAACTCAAATTGAAAAACATGTTTCTGAATTAATATTTTGGATCCAGGCCTTTCTTGGGATGGGGGGGGGGGGGGGGGTGTTAAACAATGAATGAATGAGTGTGAGCTGAGCGGACAAGCTTGAAGATTTGAAGATGCATTTAAAATTCAAAGTTTTATTTTCTACATTTGAAGTTGATCACATCACTTAACATTTTCTTGGTATGCTTTGTATAGTGCTTGTAAAGCACTATACAAACTTGACATTGCTTCAGGAACATCAGTAGATTTCTTTTTTTTTTTTTTTGGCACTGAGAACAATTGCATGGGTGAAATCTGGCATTAAGATTTGTTTATAAAAGCCCACTAATGGATTTCGGTTTACTTCTTGCCAGTAGATTTTTTATTTTTTTTCCCTCGCAATCTCTTCTATTGAACGTCCGTTATGTTGGTAATGGGTAATAACTTGGGAACCTAGTACAGACACACTCATGAGGGTCAAACTCGTGCATACTCTGGTTGAATCAGGTTTTATTTCAGATTTTTAGTCACATTCATAATGAACAGATTTGCATATTTGGTGACATACTACCATAATAACGTGAAATCATAGGCATGCATTCAATATCTTTATGATTATTTCCCAGGACACCCAGGGTGTTTTGAGAGAAAGATGTTCACAAATTCCAATATTTTGTTCTCCCGAGCAGATTATGTTGGAGTTAAATCTCCTGTGAATCATTTCAAATGACTGATTACAAGACATTTGCATGAATCTAAAAGCCTCTTGACATTAGCCTTTCCAGCAGTAAACCGTTATTATATTAGGGGATGGGTAAATTCAGTCGATTGACTTCAGATTAACACAAACTAACAAACTCCAAAGAGACTCATGATGGTAAACAAAATGATTATAAGACAAGTACTGATCTGCTCTAGCGTTGAAGTTCCGCTTGATGCCTGGCGACTAGTGGCATCCCTCTGAGAATACTCCTTCATGCTTGTTCTGACACAAGAGGAATCATAGGCAAGAGAGGTGAATACCATGGGCTTGGTTATGCTATGAACTATCATGTTACCATAACCTAATACTCTGGAATCAATATTAAATCTTGATTTTTAAGAATTTCACAAGGGCAGCAATGTATGAATAATTAGGTTTTCTCTTCTCCCCATCATTGTGTTGCTTTGAACTTTCGCTATAAGTGTTGTAGGCAACAGGTGCACTCAGAGTTGTGCAGAATATTAATTAACGGATCATGGCAATACGACCCTCTTGGGTCCAGTCTATAGAACATATCGCACAACTTGGGCATACGGTTAGATACATATGTTATCTTTATAATGGTGGGGAAGTCATCACCTTGAGCTCATTTCAGTCAGGGTTGCTTCTCGGACATCCCCCAATTGTGAATGGAAAAGTAAAGCAATAAGAAGCTAATATAATATAATCAAACACAAAGGTAGCCACAGCTTTAATTTGAACCTGTGGCTCCTATTCACATCTGCAATCAACCTAGCTAGTTGGATGACTGTAACCCAATAACCAGACCACCTAGTTTAATGGCTGATAGTTATTCATTATCTCATAGGCTACATGTAGAACATAATCCCCTTTTCTTTCACATATCCATAAGAGAGAGCAGTAAACACTTGCTGTTTTGTTAACTCCACCGATAATATTTTAATTAAGTGATTTAGGCCTATAAGGAAAAGAAATGTTAACCAGAGGCTCATGCCTTAGTTGGTGTTAAATGTTATTTCATGAACTAGGTTTGCTCAGATTATCTACTGGAGGAAAAAACTTCTGGAGCCTTCGTTCTGATGATAACTGCTGAAATCAACAGGATTTGATCTAAATACTAAACAAGTGAGTTGATAGTTCGAAATTGTTACAGAAACATATTTCCCAGTTCTTTGGGGTGAGGTGTTAATAACCAATATTTCCAAAAAACACAAACGTTTAAGTTTAAGATTGAGATGATTAGAAAAATGTTCAATGCTTGTAATCAAACTGATATCTGGGCCTATTCTATTTTAGCCTTTGAAAATCAGTTATTGTTTCAACATAACATAAGTGTATAATTCAAACCATGAGAAGACATAACATAAGATGAGTTAACAATGAAATGAACTTTTAATGTATTCAGAATTGATGTATAAAAATAACCTCCATTTTCAGAATACACATTGGCTTCTTTGATTGGTTTTAACTGAGTAGGCCTAAAGATTTATTCTAAAGAAAGGTTTTTGTTTTGGATCCCTGAACTACAAAAACACTATAAATATAAGCTATAGATTAGGCTACTTCAAACATGAGTTTATATTAATATTGTATCAAAATAATAATGAAAATGCGATGTTCTTGCTCTTTTCCTTTCATGGCCAGTGATCACTTCTCCTAGCAGAACTAGATGGGATGAGCTTTTGGGGGCATTAAACCGCCATTTTCTAATGAGATGAGGGCTGACATACCATGTGGAAAAAAAAGCCTTGTGAACCGTTATCCATATTCAAGACCAATGTGTATAAAAAGTACAATTTAATGCAAACATAACACATTCTTTTTTGCACGATAAACTGTTGCATTGGAAACGAAACCCACACATCCAAGTTCCCTGTGAGTCCCAGACTCAGAGAAATGTCCTCAACATGGCGCACACCACCAGGCTGCCATGTTCCATACATCCTGACCAAGCTCTCAGGGAAACTAACTGGAAGACATTAACACGGGGATTCGCCAGATACACATGAGCGAACGAACAAAACATCAACAAATAAAGTCATCTCACCGGATCATCGAATCCCTTGATTCAACTGAGCCGACATAGCTATAGCCTATAGATAAGACAGACTTGCGCTTTTCGACGGAGCCTATCTATACCTTGGAGCGGTGCCAAAGCGAGAGAAACTTTGGCTACAGAGGTCTTGTAATCTAAAGGATATTAACACCTTCCTCATCAAACATTCCTGCTTTGATCGGGTTGGATCATGTCGATTGAGTTAATGGCTCTTAAATTCATAGGCTATAGGCTACACCGCAAAAATACATTCTACAGTCTACTTATAGAGTTGTCCGAAACTTTATCTCCCTATGGAATTGGTCCATAGCAGAGAGCTGAGCATTGGGGCGGGGGGTGTTCTGTACATTCCTCAGCGATACATTCACTCCTGCCTGCAATACAGACTGCAGCCTACCTACGTTAAAAGTGGTCCGCATGCATCCGTTCTTTTGTTAAACACAGCAATAATCCATTTCCCATTTCAAACATGTAGGAGAAAATCATGATAACAATTAGGATTTTAGAGAGCTACATTTTTGCTTTTCGTTATAACCCTTTCCATGGAGATCGTTATTGTGAAATAACTATTTCCTAATAATTCGCATAGGTCATGGTAGGACGTGAATTGTATATTTAATATTTGCATTATTTTGCTATTGTAGTTATCAATAGGCCTATGGCCTAGGTACACCAAACATTTTCAGACAGAAAGTTATAGCCCTAACCTTAGATGCATAGGCCTATATGTATGCATTTAATACTTAGATAATAAAATATATATAATATATTTGTTTAAAAATATATATATAAACGAAATCTTACAAAAAACATATTTTTTGCAAGTATTGTTCTTTTGTAATCAATTTCTGAACACAATACAGCCCTCATTTGAACCCTTAGCCAATTCTCTATTTTCATCATGCTAAAATTCTCTTCCCTTTATATGGTAATGGACTGATCCAAATCCAAACTGATAAAGCAGGCAGAATAACGCATAGTTCCCGCCCTGATTCATATAGAATCCCAGCGCCAGAGAGCCAATGAGCGAGCACGCAGCGGAAGCCAGCCAACAGCTGCAGGAAGAGTCTGAGCCGTGATTGGCCAGTTTACCCAACCAATAGACATCCACTGTGTGTTTGTTTTACAGCAAATGAGTAACCTACTATGACTATGGCCCCTTCTCTGCCACAAGAGAAGGCCTTGCTTAACCAAATTGTATTTCTCATCCACGTGTTCAAATTTCTTAACATTATATATGTGAAAAGGGGTGCTTTTACCAAATATCATAAGAGCTCTCTTTGTCACTCCTCTAAAAGTAACAATCTCTAGTTATTTTAGGCCTATACATTAGATGTGAAATAAGATGTATGGAAAGAAGATGCAAAGCGTCCATAGCAGATAGGAGTTAGGCCCTCTTTTACACATTATTTGAGTATAACTTGACCATTATTGATATAATAGATAGTTTTAACCTATGGCACATTGGCATAGCATATGGCCTACATTAACCTACATTTAATTCCATGTTCTACAACATTGTTGAAATCAGCTATTTCTGAAATAAGGGTTTTGAGTTGACAGGCATTTTAAATCAGGGTAATAAATAAACTTGATAATTGCACCTTCTAAACTGAAACTCCACTTATCAGAATTCCATGGATTTTTTTGTTTACCATGTTTAAAAGCAGCCGTTTCCATCAAAGGACTTCAATGTGGCTCTGTTGTTTAAAAGCTGTTTACGCCATGACAGTTGGCCTTCAGCTAATCGAGGTGCGGATAAACTGATAATCAATGTCATTCTGATTACTCTCTATGTGGTGACCTATGGCTAACCTTTCGGCCTTTTAACTGTGATTTATGAAGGGTCTTATCAACGATTGTGCAATACCCAAAACGTGTGTTACACAATTGATTGAATGGGGCTACACATATGACGCTTGGGGAACTTCCCTTTTTTAGAAGAAGACCCCTCCCTTCTCCAGCGCAGATGCGGACCAATGCCGGAGGTGTAGAGGAAATGGCCCAACATATGCATGAAGCCAACATGGCCATGACTTATATATACGACAACATCCCCCTCGTTTTCATGATAATGTGGGCAATATTCATGATTGATTGGGTTTTGTATACATTAAATGGGTTAAGATACCCACCCCAAATTTTCGGAGAAAGATGGACGCCGTCATTTGAATAGTATGTAGGCCTGCGTGTAATTCATACAATGCGTGGTCGAGAACTGAGGAAGAACTTTCCCCCATCATAGCATAGACAAATTAATACGAAATGTGTGTATAATTACATAATTTTTTGCAAAATCATGCACTATCATTTATGAATGGCACCACCCCCGTCCTCTTGTACCATCAGTGCAACGCCCTTGCTTCCACACAGTCGCGCTTCGCGTGCGCAATAGCAGCAAGTATGCGTGGGCGCATCGCCGTTTACTATTTTCCAGCCGACCAATAAGAATCGGGGCTTTGCAGAGAAAGGCAAACGAATGTGATTCCAGTAGAAAAAATACACTGGGTTCTCACGGAATCCCTTTACGCACATAGCTCGCCAGATTTTCCCGAATTCCCAATACCAATCCACTCTTCTCCCCCGTTATCTCCACTCCCCTTTACTCTCCCCACCCCAGATTCCTGTGCAATTTTCCCAATCCCAAAACACTTAATTGAGCAATTTGGATTCCTCACGTGTGGGGTTGATTTGTAGTTTGAACACGTGGCTCATTCAAAAAAGCCGGAATTGCCGAGGATTTTTTTTCTCCCCCTTCTTCTTCTTCGGTGTATACTCAGAGGCGGGCGCGAGCCTTACCGTTTGTGACATTCTCTGTCTCTTAGCCAAGGGATTTGGAGGAAGACAGAAAGTAGTTTCTCCTCATTTTTACCCAACCTGCAATCGTTTGGACCCTCGAGATTAATAATTAAACAATTATTTTGCGCGTTCGAGCGGCAAGGGAGCGCAAACGCAACGAGATCGCCAGTTAAATCTCTCTGTGGCTTGAACGTCGGGGAAGCACGCCACTGCTACTCCGTTATAGTAACGGCGATTTAGGATACTCCGCTGCACACCTAGCCGGGCGAAATATTTGCCTCAATTGGTGTAAAGATTGTCCTTTTCGGCGGTCATAATGAATAAGCTATACATTGGAAACTTGGGCGAGCAGGCGAGCGTGGAGGACTTGCAAGGTATCTTTGGAGAGAGGCATCTCAAGCACAGTGCGTTTCTTCTCAAAACTGGTTATGCTTTCGTGGATTGCCCGGACGAAAAGATTGCAATGAAGGCCATTGATATACTTTCAGGTGAGCATTGGAAAGTGGCATTTAAAGGGCGCACGAAGTGCTGCAATCGAAGGGCTTGTTTTACTTCTGTCCACCATTGAAGGATGCGTGTAGTCTTGTAGGGTGGGGGTGTATCCAAGCATTTTTCTTCTTGGCCAGTGACACTTTAAAATCAGGTTAATGTGTCAGGCTTTTGACCGAACCCCAAATCTTATAAATCGATCAAATGCTGGGATGTATTTAGATACGAACGTAGGTGTTAAAAAAACCCTTCTCTTTTGGGTCATTCCGATCATTGGTGTGCAGTGTTGGTTGTGTACAACAAGTGAATGCACATTGTCGGCTTACAAGGCTGAAACCCTATAATATAATGTTAAAAGTGTTAACTGAAGTGCAATGTTGCTTCCCACACTCTGATCTGAACTTGCAAGCTAACGAAGGTTTCAAAGTGTGGGCCTTCGGAAATGGCTTAACTTGTTACAATGTAGAACATGGTGTCGCTAGTCCGCCCATGCTGACACACCAGGTGGTTTAATTGTGTTGGTCAAATGTAGGCCAACAAAATGTACCCTGACTATTTGTATTTTTGTATCCAGGTTTGTTTTGAGCAAAGTACAATTCTGGCCTGAAAGAATTTTAGGAACTGGATGCTTATGAACTAAATACGACTAAAGTCTACACTCGTGTTGGTAGGGTTTAAATAGCATGTAGCCTATTTATTTTGTTGTGTATCGTTAATTTCTCTAAACGAAATATATTGTCTTCCATTTGGGCAAACTCTAGTCTACTGGCCTGATCTTGTAGCATAATTTCAATTCAGCTTTAACAACCCAGCAGCAACACAGGAAGGATTGAACCAGTTGAATTAAAATGGCTTTTTATTTCATTTTATAGGAAAAGTAGAACTTCATGGAAAAGTTCTGGAAGTGGAGTTCTCGGTGCCTAAACGTCAAAGGTATGTCCAGTTTTATAATCGTGTCTTTATAATTCCTATGGCTTTTATGTTCTCGCCAACAACAAAATTTCTAAAGATGCCCGTTTTTCTTCTACAACTGAAACGGGTAAAAATGTACGTTGGCTTGGACTAACTGAGCCCCGCAAGTAAAAAATATTTCATTCAGTTCCTTTTTGTAGTCCTTCATGTGTAGGGGTCAAATACGTTTTTTGTGTGTGTGTGTGTGTGTGTGTGTGTGTGTGTGCATGAGCTCCCTTCTCTCGCCATTACTAGGCCTACGAGCTGCTGCTTCAAACCATTGTAAATATTGGTTCAATTCAAGCCTAGTCTTCTTACTCCTTCCCCCCTCCCCCCCCCCCGACCCTCCCCAGTAAAAATGATTACATTCGGTCTATCTAATGCACACTCTTGGTCTTTTTTGCTCAACGCTACGTGACGGAAATGTGTATGTTGAGTGCCGGGTTGCTTTTGGCGTACGCCTGTAAAGTCGTCCATTTGAGAAGGATCTGCCCGTCATTCTCTTGCCTGCCCCGTGCTTCCGCCCTCCTCTCCACACATTGTGGTATTGCACGAGATGGACTCCCAAACGACATTGCAATGGAAGTACTCCTGGGCCCTTCGACTCACTAAATCCACAGTTCAGGAGAGAAGACGTTTAAAAGCTTCCATGCTGCCCTTACTAACATCACGCTACGACTCGATAATTACTTAAATGCATTATTTTAAGTCCACGTAGACGTCACACTGCCGTTTAGTAGGCGTACATTACACATTGGCCTTTATCGTATTTTATTTAAATCATGTTCACTTTCTAAAAATTGTTACGATATTTTTGGACATAGTTGTGCGTACGCATCGTTGGGGAAAAGGCGATACAATTTTTAAGCAGACAATTGGCCATACTAGGAACTCTGGAGGCGTAAGTTAACTGCTCGAGGGAAAAAAAACACCATTAAGGCACTCATTTACAAGTTGGCTTATAGTAGCCTTAGTTGTTGCCTAAATACACACTACATTTATATTCTTTTGGTAACTATTTATGCATGCCATTTCCTCAATTACTGACTCCCCAAAAAACTATATTTAGCTCTAAATTAAAAACGAGTAGGCCTAATCATTCACAACAATAGCTTCATTTTAGTTTGGTTCAAATTTAGAGTTAAAAGTTTTTATATGAACAATATAAAACATTGTCCTGGTAGCATGCTACTGTTGTACATGAAGTCCCCCATTTTGCATTCCAGCCTGCTGACTATCAGCTGGGGGCTCAGCCAATCACCATGTCTTAACCTTTGAACTCTGCAGGAAGGGGATGTGCTCTAGGAGGCAGTCTCTGTGGCTGGGTCTGTCAATGAGATGGACAAAGCTTAGGTAGTGTGCAATGAGAATGTTGCATCGAGCTGAAAGACGAGGAAGGCATTCATATTTGACAGTATTGGTGTAGCTTTTAAGCTTTTCTTCAGTGTCGTTTTGATTTGAAAGCCTTTTTTTTTTTAGCCATCCTACAATTGGTAATGTCCATCCTCCAACCTGTTTAGTGTGCATCTTAAAAGTATATACTCCAACCACATGGTACAATGTCACAAATTGTCAACAGCTGGTTTTACCCCCCTAACTTAGGACAGTTTAATGTGTTGCAATTCCAAAAATTGTAACCATTTCAACAGGCTTATTTAGACAGCAAAACATCCAAGGAAAACATTGCCTTGTATTTTGTACAAGTATCTGTAAATAGACATTGGGGGGTTACAATGTGTCCAACTCGACCAGCTTTTCAAAGCAACCATTGATTTCCTGGTTTTGTTAGTTACGTGATTCACATTTAAAATATAAATGTTTGTTCTAAGCAGGCGTAACTTAGTGAATGCTGACTTTCAAACTGATTTTACACACGTTAAACTTTTTCACCACCTCTGTCTTGTCGGAAAGGCTTGAGAACCTGGAATACTGTTTTTACAGATGTTCATGATGCGTGGCTCTACCAACTCTTGTTGCATTTTTTTTTTTAATTCCTGAAAATTAATGTTTTCAGATATGTTCTCTGCATACCATAATCATTTGTATTTTAATTGTTTTTTAAAACGTTTTTTTCCCTCAAGTCATTTTATTTAGATAAAGCTGTTCTCGATCATGTGAGCGTCATTGTGTGTAGAAAAAAAAGGAGCTTCTGGCTGTCATTACCAGAACCTGGGGTCACTGTGGGGCCCACATGTAGAGCAGCAATTTTGTATAGTGACTCTGGATTGCAAAATAATTGTGACTGGTCCCTTGTCTCCACCTGAAAAAGGGTCATTGTTTCACGTAACATTGCAAATTTAAACAAGTGAATAAGAAAAGGGAGGCAATCGATTTGTGATTGGAGATGGTAGGCCTTAAATACAAGGACCAATTTTGACCAGGGTGGTGGGTAGTGAGGTCTGGTTGTGGAGATGAGCCCCTCGGCACCTCTGTAGGACTGAAACTGGTGTGGCTGGGCCTGAAGCACAGATGGTGCATTTAATTCCCAAAATGTTGGTATTTGTCGTACAGTGTGTTAGCAAGGGAAGTTAATGTGGCGTGTGTATTTTTTGATTAATTTATATAATTCTTGTTATGGATATATGCATGTCTGTTTAGGTGGTTGCATAGGGATTGATATATTGCATATAACAGTGTTCTGTGTGAGACGAAGCCACAGTGCAGCTCCATAGATTAAGGCAGTGTAGAATGCCGACTGAATTTAAAAGTAAATAAGGAGGCCGGCCTCCCCCTGGCCATCACATGACCAACTACCCCCAGTTACTCCTGGCCGTTCCCTCCCCTCTCAGGTTTTAACCCCCCACTCTACATGTTTCCGTCAGTGGACTTGTCCGTGTCCATGGTAACGGGGCCCCACCCCCACTGGGCAGAGAGGGCCCTTGTTACCCTTCCCTACAACCCCCCCCCCAAAATCAAAGGCTGGGACCAGGGAATGTGAACCCCCGCCCCACCTCCACATCATGTCCTGGCTGACTTCCCCGCTACATGGAGCTATAGGTTAATCCCACTGGAAGTACTTGGTGTATTTGCACATTTTGCTTGGTGTTCCAACCGCAATGCAGAGGTGTGTGTGTGTGTGTGTGTGTGTGTGTGTGTGTGTGTGTGTGTGTGTGTGTGTGTGTGTGTGTGTGTGTGTGTGTGTGTGTGTGTGTGTGTGTGTGTGTGTGTGTGTGTGTGTGTGTGTGTGTGTGTGTGTGTGTGTGTGTGTGTGTGTGTCCAAAAAAATATCAGCTGGGAATGGCACAGTAGGCCGGAAAGGGTCTGGAATTCCTCTTGGAAGCTGATTTGGAAATTTTCATGACGATTCATCCATTAGGAATTTGATTGTTTCCTAATCATATAAATATGTTGTATACATACGCAAGGGTTTTTTACTCTTGCTCTTGAAGTGCGTACTCGTGCGGGGTAGGGCCTGTGGGCTAATGTATGTTCAAACATGTTTCACAATCACAACGCTGACTAGACTCCGGCTGAATATTCAAGTTTGTCATTGGATGTTAAATGTTCTATTATTGTAAACGGCTCATTTCTGACGTATGACAATGTGGCGTATTTTGTGTGTGTGCTCGTTTTTTTTTTTAAGGCCGGTTCTTAAGTGGGTTAAGGAGGGCAGGGTTTGTATGTTCGAAGGTCGCTACAAATGCCTCCGCCGCCCCCTCCTCCATGTCTTCTAGGTTGTATCAGCTGGCGTAGGACTTTGCACTCCCCCCCCCCCCCACGCCCCCTTCCCCCACCGCGCAATACTCACCTCCTCATACATTATAACGCATCTGTGGGTGCTTGCGAAACTGCACGCACCTCGCGCCATTATTAAAAAAAGAAAGTCATGTTGTCCTTTTGACCTCCAACCCCACCCCGACATGTCCTTCCTGTTCCCGCGGAACTGTAATCCTTCCCGCACCGTCGACAAACGAATGTATCGAAATAGGGAATCTCCGCTGGTGAAGAAGGGGGATTAATTAAGAGTTTTTAATGCCGTGGGCTCTGCTACCCGAGTTTTGCTGGTGATGGGAGCGCAGCACGGGGGGTCCGCCGTAATCGGTGGTCTCCTGCCCTCACCTCCTCTGACTGCGGCTGCGCTTGGAAGAGAATGTGCATGGGGACGTCGTTTTTGTTAATTATTTATTATCTCACCCCCCCCCCCCCCCCCACACACACACACCCCTCTCGCATCCGAGTCGTCGTACTAAGAACCCTGATCGCAAAGAGTGCGTGGATTCTGGGCGGTGGTGGCGCGCGTCTCCCTCCTCCCACATTTGGGTGGAGGTGCACAAGTGCCTTTCCAACAGCCCCCACCGTCTCGGGTCACTCCCCAGCGGAGATTGCTGGTTCCTCACGTCCCTCCTGACCGTGTTCGCTCCTCATGCAGTGTGTACATTGGATCCATGCGAGTCTGGGCAGACCGTGTCAATGGGCCGCCGAGCGATGACATGAAACGCAGGGTGCCCAGCGACTAACAGAAGCCCCCCCCACCCCGCCATGTGACTAGCCTTTTGGGTGCACCTGCTCTGCACCACCCCTGTCTACAAGGGAGACGTCTCCAATAAGTTGACCTTTTTTTCATACTGCTCCCGTACGGTGTGCTTGGACATGGATAGATGGTGGCGGGGAGGCAGAGGTTCGCCGCGTTGCTCAAGGCTGACTTTCTCTTTGGTTGGTGTTTATTAATGAATGGATGGATTTTCACTCCACGGATGTCATTATGTTGGGGATGCTGCTGGTGGCTTTTGGTGCCGGCTTTATCTTTTCTTCCTTTCTCCCTGCCCCATCCTCTGGCTTAATCGTTGTTCCGCTCTCCTCCCTTGCTCTCTCTCTCTCACCGTCTCTCGCTTTATCCAGGAGCTGCAAGCTGCAGGTCAGGAACATCCCGCCACACTTGCAATGGGAGGTGAGTTGTAACGGGCGCGCACGCTGGCAATTCACCTTTGAACCGGGTACCCCTTCAATGGAGCATCTTCTCGCCTCTCAAAACGAGAAGCAAATGTATGAAGGGGAGGTGGTAATCTTCTAATGTCACGTAACTGGTTAATTAAATAGTATGTTAGTTCAGTTTGTTTGGATACCTTATTGGCGGTGACTGTTGAATCCTAAATGCCCTTTAAGCTTTTAATTTGTGTTGTCTCACCCACACATCTTGGAATTTTCACCAAATAAGGAGCATTTCCAATTCCATCCCATTTGCTTCACAATATGTAAAGCTGTTGCAATTATTGCTCTTGGGTTGGATGTGCCCTGATGAGTGTTCTTTTTATTAACGAATGGGTTGCCGTTAAAGCGTCTTTCAATTCCCCAAAGTCTGCGTGGCAATATCCCAGTTCACAACATGCATGTCTTCTAGTTTTAGATATGTATCCATTGTAGAAGTTTCTAATCTCTCTGGAAAATATAATCGTGTGTGTGTGTGTGTGTGTGTGTGTGTGTGTGTGTGTGTGTGTGTGTGTGTGTGTGTGTGTGTGTGTGTGTGTGTGTGTGTGTGTGTGTGTGTGTGTGTGTGTGTGTGTGTGTGTGTGTGTGTGTGTGTGTGTGTGTGTGTGTGTGTGTGTGTGTGTGTCGCATGCAATACGGTTGGATACTCAGGATGTGTCTTAATGAGATTTGTGGGAGGGCTGCGCCTACGACAGGCCATTGTGTTTTTGGGTGGAGTTGTAGGCCACGACCAATAATTGTACACACGCTTTGCCAAGTGATAGGCCATAGTGACTGAAGCGGGGAGATATCCGTCGTATGCTTGTGCTCAGCCCTGATCAAATGGCTCCAGACGTGCTTGGGTGTTTCATAATGGAGGGCTCGCCTCTGCGTGCGCCTCGACCGCCGCGCTGGATCCACCCATGTTGCTAGCATGTAGCCAGAGAGCCTTCTCCCAGAAGGCGTCTGTGGAGGGGACTTCCCCCCCCCCCCCCCCTTCTCATACAGAGGGAGTGGCAGCCCAAGCATTCTCAACACAAGAACAAAGTATTTTGACGGAAAGGCCTATGGCTGTGTTACGATTTATACGTGTGTGCGTGTGTGTCGAACCCACGGCTGAATAATGGCCGAGTAGCTGGGGGAAGTGGCGTGTGTTTGCGAGCCACGGTGGGTGGGTGGGTGGGCCACAGCGTTTTTCCTTTACGCTTTTAGCCTCCATGTGCTACTGACTCACAGAATGTGTAGCATAAACTCCTTCCCCTCCCCCAACCCTCCAGCTTCCTCCTGGAATGCACCCCACCCTTTCCTGAATGCCCTGGATTCCCATTGGTCAGGCCCCCGGTGATGGACTGGCGGAGCAGCCAGCCCCCACGCTGCTGCTCCTGCCTTTAGGGAGCGTGCATGTCAATGGCGGCACAGCCAATAGCGGGGCTGCATATGGCGGGAGGGTGCACCGTTGGGTCGTTGGGGGAGGGCAGGAAGGCGGCCTGGTTGGCTGAAAAGGGGGGTTGAGCAGTTAGGGGGTGTGGTCTAGTGTTTTTGACTGCATGGTTGGAGGTGCTCGGAACACATCCTGGACTCATAGGCCTGGCTCCCCCTCTGGTCTGTCTGCATTTAATCATGAATCCATGAATTCAGATCCCGACGTTTCCATATTTAGTCAGGCGGTCTCGTTTGTCTTCTATCTCTCGCTGTTCTGATAATTGGGATAGTCTCACTTGCTGGATTTCCTTTTTTTTAAAAATTTGTTTAGAGAACATGTGGTTTAAGAAATATGAGCTCTACTGAATAAAGTTACATCAGGGCATACAATAGGAGGGTATAATATGTAACCACGTTTATTTTCATCTGACCGGGTCAGTGGTTTGCCAGCATTGCCTTTTTGATTAAATTATCAAATTCATAATGGAGGTAACGCAAAAAATGTAGCTGGGCACGCTAGCAGACAGCTGTTTTTATTAGCAATTAGACCAGATGTGATTAGAGCCCTGCCAGCCCTCCCTGGGATGTATACACATGCAAGGGCAGCACTTCTGCTTCTGCTCGCCTGTCCTGTTCATTCCCGGGCCCCAACTATTAATAACCATTTCATTTCTTTCTTTCAGGTGTTGGACGGCATGCTCGCCCAATATGGCGCCGTGGAGAACTGTGAACAAGGTAATTATGGGCGGCCGGCCGCTCTGACTGCACGGTCGTAGTTTTCTTTCACAATCATATTCCGGCAATAGGCGGTCGGAACAAAACATGTCGGTCACCAATTAAAATGGTATTCCTCATTCTTCCTTGTTGTGGTGAGGAGTGAAGTTGCCCAACAATTGTGTCCACATATTTACCCATCGCTCTCCTCTCCACCCCTACAGTGAACACTGAAACAGAAACGGCGGTGGTCAACGTTCGGTATGGAGCCAAAGAACAGGCCAGGCTGTGAGTTCCACATCATGTGCACAAACACACCAACCCTCCCTTCACCCCCCCCGCCCCCCTCTCTCTCTCTCTCTCCCCCTCTTGTGGTTCCATCGGCGAGGGGGTTGGATGGCTATCGTGTTCGACAATACGGCTGTTGTGCATTAAACTTACCACTTCCTAGGTCTCTCCCTGCCCTGGCGTGTCTGTATCCGTCGCTCCCCCAAAGCCACCCCTCGTCGTTAGCGCCAGGCGGGCAGCTCGCCGCTGCCCCCTGGTGGCGGGGGCTGGCGGTAGCGGTGCAATGGGGTTATGGGGTTATGGTGGCTGGGTGTCCAAGGCTTATGCGACAAGACTGTTGGCTTGAGATTTGGCCTCCCTCTTTCATCGAGCTCATTAGACGATTGCCCACATTTTAGAATTTGAGTTAAACGCAAAGTAGTATTTTGACGGCGCGTTAAATGGGGACTCTCTAAATCGACGCCACTTCGACCTGGGCGGGACTTTACGTCCTACGTCACTCGCTATGGGTGTGCATGTGTGCGCGTAGCCGTCACTCGCGATGGGTGTGCATGTGAGAAAGGTTTTGGCTTTTAGTGTCTATGGGTTGGTAATAACGGTTCTGATGATTTTTCTGATGGAAAAGTGGTCTTTTATTTCCATAATCTTTGTTCAGTGAACGCATAAACCCGTTTGTTAGTTAGCAGTTAAACAAAATGCGATCTCTTTGTTTACAGTTACCAACGACCGACTGATGATTGGGGGTTCGATTCCCTAGTGATGCAAGGTTTTTTCTTTCATTTTGGACTGCACACAAATCGCGAGTGACGGATAGTCGCACAATGTACACACATCGCTGTCTTTACAATTTCTAGGCAACCGAAGTTTAAAGATTGTCAAGTGGTTAACTCTTGAATCGCATGTACTAAGACCTGATGGGTTAGTGGTCAGAGAACAACTCATTAACGCGGGGATAAGGGGTTTGATTCCTTAATGAAGCCAGCTTTTTTCTTTCATATTGGACTGGATGTTTGTATGCCATTTTGCGTAACTTGTAGTTTATGATGAAGAAATGTTACTGGGGTTAAGGTTAGGGTAACGGTAAGACACAAAGTGTTTTTGCAACACAATATTTCTTACAATAACAAAGTCCAGAGTTTTGATGACTCCAGTAGGAAACTTAAGATACCTAGAGAAATGCGTGAGTGCTCACAAAACATCAACAAGTCAGCAGTGTGGTACAGGGAGATCATTTCTGATATACAGTACAAAAGCTGAAACTATTAGCCAGGAGTGGGAAAGATGCAGACGCAGACGTGGGAAGCAATGAGTAGACGCACCAACACACAGTTGTCTGTTGCAAAATGGTTCAGAGTTTAATATAAATAGTTAGGGTTAGCTGGTATGGCGTTATCTGGTATGGCTATAGTCTAATGTTAGCTTAGTTTGTGTTGTTTCGTCATGTTAATCGCTAGAAATAGTAAGTCATTTGTAGAAATATAGCCTATCATCACAGACTGTAGGAATGTCACCCACCCTCCATCGCGTACGACACTGACGCTCGTAAGCCTGTAGTGCAAGGGAGTTCGTGCACAGATCCCTGAGGCAAACGGCTACGCGCACACATGCACACCCATAGCGAGTGACGTAGGACGTGAAGTCCCGCCCATGTCGAAGTGGCGTCGATTTAGAGAGTCCCGCGTTAAATGATTGATGAACGGAAGAAACTGCAAGGTGGAGGGACATATTGTCGCATTTCATGACAGGTTAAAAGCCTTAAATCTACTGCGTCATATTTTCAACAGACTTAAAATTTGTCGGGCTCTTGCGTGTACAAAAAAACAAATGATTGCTTCCCATTGACGACTCTAGCTGTGCAGGTTTAATATACATCATACTCCTAAGTCCGGTCCTTGGGACATTCTCTTTCCCATCGGGAACCCAGTCGGCCGTGCCGTCCGTACCCCCAAGCAGGGGTCTCTGAGTAACCCCACCACCGTGTGTCTCCCAGGGCCATGGAGAAGCTCAACGGCTTCATGCTGGAGGACTTCGCCCTCAAGGTGTCCTACATCCCGGACGAGGCGGCGGCGGCGGCGGCGGACACACCTCCCGCGGGCGGCCGGAGAGGCTTCCCGCCCCGGGGCCCCCCCCGCGCCGGCTCGCCGTCGATGGGCGCGCGGCCCCGGCTCCAGTCGGACGTGCCCCTGCGCATCCTGGTGCCCACGCAGTTCGTCGGCGCCATCATCGGCAAGGAGGGCGCCACCATCCGCAACATCACCAAGCAGACGCACTCAAAGTACGGAGGGAGGGCTCTTGGGGACGGATGGATGGATGCACCCGTTGGCAAATTCTGGCCCCATTCCGATGTTCAGAATATAAATTTGGCTGATGGCCGTTACCGATGATTATAATAATTTGGGTGACACTGAACGTTTTGTTTTTGTGGTTATTAATTCCCCCTTTTTTGCCAGGGAAACCCAAATGAAGAACTGAGCCGTTTTTGTCTTTAGACCAACGCCAACAATGACTCGGCACACACATGGTCATTGACGAAAATGTATGAAACCTTAATGCAACCCTTTAAGAAATCTGGGAAACGTTCTTGTTAGACGTTATTTTATGTATTTTTTCGATGCTACTCAACGTATGAACATCAGCTTGCGCCGTTTTTGAATGCCGATATATGTATATGTGTGTATGTGTGTATATATATATATGTGTGTATATATATATGTGTGTGTGTGTATACGTATACCCCGATGGTGGTCATTAAGGCGATTATCGGCCGACGTAATCGGTGCATCCTGACCCCGGATCCCTCTGAGCACTACTGAGGACCCCTTCTCTCCCCTTCCAGAATCGACATCCACAGAAAGGAGAATGCCGGAGCAGCGGAGAAGCCCATCACGGTCCACTCCACCCCCGACGGCTGCTCCAACGCATGCAAAACCATCATGGAGATAATGCTCAAGGAGGCCGTCGACACAAAGTTGTGAGTTCACCTTTCAATCCACCAACGACCCCCCCCCCCCCCCCCCCCCCCCCCCCCATGATGCTCTCTAGTCACTAGTAAAGGCTTTGTCATAAAGCCGTCGGGCCATGGTTGTTGATCAGCCAACCCGAACACTTTCCCAGTATGAGGCGTTTTGTGATGTTAACGGTCGTTGCTCCACACAGTCACTCATCCACTCGATAAAAGCCCATCGTCGGTGGCTGACGACGAGCTCTTGGTGTATTATCCATAACAAAAGTAACTGTAGGATTCCTTGGCTGTTCGTCTACAACAAGGCCATTCAACCATCGGTCCTTAACGATGGACTTGACACCCTGGAATGCCGTGGAGCCATTTTCTCACTTTCCCTTTGTCTTTTCCTAGCACTGAGGAGATCCCACTTAAAATCCTGGCACACAACAACTTTGTGGGTCGATTGATCGGGAAAGAGGGCCGCAACCTCAAGAAGATCGAACAAGACACAGAGACCAAGATCACCATCTCGCCGTAAGATAAACTGTACTTGCTGTGCACATTTACTTGAATGGGCCACACTCTGTTACTGCTTGTTACTACTTGAGATCAGTTAAAAATCGGATATTAATTGATGCATAATATTGGTGTGGGGCTGTACTTTTTTAGTACAGTAGTTGTGTGGGAGCATTATAATGAGATTGCATATGAAATGCGTCGCATACCGTGTTGTTATAATGGCAGGGGCTAGGCCTACCCTTGGACGTGGACATTGCATCCTCTTGGACAGCGCAGTCGACCGCTGCTCAGACGGAGCTCCAACAGTGCCGTGCTGGTTTAAATGGCATAGAGTACTAGGTTGACGATCACATTAAACAAATTGCCAGGTTTCAAACAAAAAAATGGCTTTAGGTTCGCTGGCTCTTTAACAAGGCCAATTTGGCTAATAGGCCTTTATCAAAAAGCCGGTCTTGAATTGAGCCGTTTTAAATTTTAGATTGCAGGTCGTTTGAATTCTTTTTTTTTTCCTTTTGTTTGGTGGCCATTGTCAAACACGACAATGCTGCGAGGCGATCCTTCCCCAAGGCAGCAATCAGCACACGTGTGCATTGGTCGCATGGCGTGGGTTCCCCCCCCCCCCCCCCCCCCCCCCGTCTTACGTCTGTCTTGTCCTCCCTGGCCAGGCTCCAGGACCTGACCCTGTACAACCCCGAGCGTACCATCACGGTGAAGGGCTCCATCGAGGCCTGTGCCCGCGCAGAGGAGGAGGTGATGAAGAAGGTCCGCGAGTCGTACGAGAACGACGTGGCCGCCATGAACGTGAGTGCCAACCTGAGGTGGGGGGTGGGGGGGTGGGGGGGGGGGGGCCGGAAGGGCCGACTCGAAACGGCCCTTCCGTTGTCTGACATCAGAAGCCGGTGTACCCACAGGAAGCGGGAACACCGGTCAGGCGTGTTTGTCCAACATGGGGGGCGTATGTTGGACGGGGGGGGGGGGGGCGTATATCGGAAGCCTGTGTCCGGTGTCGGGGGGGCTCATGACGGAGGCATATATCCGCTGTCGGAGTAGTATGACGGAGGCATATGTCGGAAGCGCAGGGCTTTAAACCAGACGAATTGTCGACTCTTGAAGAAACGGGGGGCGTGTTCAGGCTGCGACTGATTGCCCTGGTGGCCGTCCGTCCAGAGAGGAGCGTGCTCCGGCCCTTCCTCCTCACCGTGTTGGCCGTGAAAGGCTTGGCGCACTGCAGACGTGTGTTCAGGAATGGCACATTGTGGGCATCGGGTTGACCTTTGGCGCTATTCATAAACCACTATAACGAAGGAAGTAATTTGGCAAGAGGTTTTAGAGATGTGATTTATTTAAAGTGATACATTTAATCACCGACGTGTGAGGCTTGTCCATGTCTTAAGTGGTCTCCTTCTCTGGCCCTGCGTGTTAATGTATAATGTGAGCAGCAACCCGCCACACTGCAGATTTTTGGCCGAATGACATTTTTTATATTATTGATTCAAATTCTTTTTTTTATCATGCATCTTGTCATCTTGATTATCAAATGGTCAACCTTACCAAGTAGAGCAAAGCGGCGTGTCTGGTCATTAGTCTGCATTCTGCTCTGTGTGACATTCGTTCCCTTCCCTCTCGCAGCTCCAGTCCAACCTGATCCCGGGCCTGAACCTCAACGCTCTGGGCCTGTTCCCCGGCTGCGCCCCCGGCATGGGCTCGTCCATGGGCAGCGGCGCCCCCCCACCCGGCGCCCACTCCGGCTACGCCCCCTCGTTCGGAGTAAGTCCTGCCGCTGCGGCCCCTCCGCCGGGTATCACTCTCGCACACTCCCTTTCTCTCCCTCTCTCTCACAAAGACGGTGACAGACAACGGCCCTGAGAAACCAGAGATCCAGTCCCTGGTTCTGGTTCCTCTGCGGCTCGGTTTCATGTCATTCTCTCTTCCCGTAGACCGGGCCCTTCGGGGGCGAAGGGCCGTATTGGGCTCCCGTGTGTTCGGCGAGCAGCCCGCCCCTCGTAAGTCCCCCCCCACCGCCTCGTCCCAGAGTGCTTTGCACGGCTTGCTGCTGCACGCTACGGCGTTGTGGGGCAGGGTTCGCACACATTTGAGATCCCGTCCTCGAGAAGGGCAGCCTGCTGCATACCGCCAGGCTACGGCTATGGATAGATGACTCTGATGAGGCGCCCCTGAGCTCTGGGGTGTGACCTCTGCTTGGCTTGTTTGGATTAATCACGTGTATATCAGGAAGATGCTAACCAGGGGTTTCCCACAACGTTTGCACAGAACCCCATTTTTTTTTCACAGGCTTTGATGTTTTTTTTTTTTGTCTAGCGGTGCATGTTAATAAAATATTTCCATATTCAAAGCTTACGGGAAATGCAATCCTCGCGAAGCCAGTGGTTTGGGGACCCTTAGCGGGAGCATCCACCGGAATGGTGGACGCTGGTTTTTCATAATGGAGGACTCTGCCGAAGGCAATTTCTCGGCGGCCCTAACGATCTGAAATGTTGACAATCCCAAATTAGCGGCACATTCTCGGAGAACCCTAAATCCTTCACTTGGCTTCTTTGGGTGCATTCCCTCGATATGAAGCGCTTGCATGGTGAGGGATTCAAAGCGCAGAGGGCTGAGGCCCAAAAAAACTCCAACGGCCATGCACTGAACGGCTGCTCACGCATCGGTGGCTGGCACGGCGGCGTGTAATCGGCTTACGTGGTCACGTGTCCCTGACTCTAGTGTGTGTGTGTGTGTGTGTGTGTGTGTGTGTCGTACACAGCAGGGGCCTCAGGAGTCCGAGACGGTCCACCTGTTCATCCCGGCGGCGGCGGTGGGCGCCATCATCGGCAAACAGGGTCAGCACATCAAGC
The DNA here is from genome assembly GCF_026213295.1 of Gadus chalcogrammus. Lineage (NCBI taxonomy): Eukaryota > Metazoa > Chordata > Actinopteri > Gadiformes > Gadidae > Gadus > Gadus chalcogrammus. Next base: position 13,458,239 of record NC_079433.1, on the reverse strand, counting down.
AGCTGTCGCGCTTCGCCTGCGCCTCCATCAAGGTGAGGGGCACGTGGCGTTGGCCTGGACGCGAGGCGCTGTCAAAACGGGCGACCTTCAGGCAGACGGGTCGTGTGATTGTCGTCTTGTCTTGATTTGTTGTGTTTTGCCCTGGCGGCGTTCTTCTTTCTCCTCCAGATCGCACAGGCGGACCCCCTGGACGCCAAGCAGAGGATGGTCATCCTCGTGGGCCCCCCGGAGGCGCAGTTCAAGGTTTCGCATTTGCAGCAATTTGTTTTTTCGGAACCGTTTTATGCTCCGTTTGGACGTGACAAAAGTCGAGTGAATGTTATTTGTGTAGTCTCAAAGGGCTCCACGGATCACGTTGTTGTGACGTGTTACCGGCTGTTAGACTTTGGCCGTCTTCATCAATGTGTCATTCATGTACCCGTCCTCAGGCTCAGGGTCGCATCTTCGGCAAGCTGAAGGAGGAGAACTTCTTCGGGCCGAAGGAGGAGGTGAAGCTGGAGGCCCACATCCTGGTGCCCTCCTTCGCAGCGGGACGCGTTATCGGCAAGGGCGGCAAAACGGTAGGCGCGGCGCTCGTCCCTCCCGTTTGGGTTTCCCGTCCGAACCCTGCAGTGGACGGTGACAAAAATGGTGGCTGCCTCTTCTGGGTCGTCCCTTTCCTTGACGCGGTGTGCTCCCGTTTCTTGTGCCCCCCCCCCCCCCCCCCCCCCCAGGTGAACGAGCTCCAGAACCTAACCAGCGCCGAGGTGGTGGTGCCCCGCGACCAGACGCCTGACGAGAACGACCAGGTGATCGTGAAGATCATCGGACACTTCTATTCAAGCCAGGTGAGACTTCCATAGCCGTGTGCGATTTATCATTTCGTTTTACTTGGGTGTGGGAGCAACCGGTCTTTACAAGCCATTCCAAAAGCGATCATTACTTTGAGGGGAGTATGTAGTGGATAAATTATATACAATGCATGATATAACACTGGCGCTTTTAATGATGCGACACATCCTGCAAGGTGTTCCAAGGTTCAGGACTGGTTCTAATTTTTGTCTCAAGGAACCTTTCAATCAGGGTGCGGGTTACAGGGGAGCCAGGGAGAGCAGAGCTCGCCTGAAGGGGACGTGAGCTCCCCTGAAAAAGCTAATTTGGGTACTCAGGAGGGGTTTTCTCAATTGGATTATTGACCGATTTCTCCATCGACTAAACTTTAAAAAATTATTTCTGATAACGTTTAGTAGTACACACGGGGGCAACCGGTAACGTGGGATTTAATTGAAATGGCAAACCCGCAGAATTTCCCATGACGTAATTTATCCGCTGTGTAGTTGAAAACCTCTCTTGTTCAATGTTACCTTGATTGCTACTGATACATAGACGGGGTAGCCCCGCCCATTCTGCCGGCGATCCGAGTTCGCCCTGCAGAAGGGTCTGGAGAAGAGCGATGCATTTCTTCCTGCTTCCGATATGTTTTTTTGCGGGAGCCAATCACCAAGCTGGCTTTTCCCCCTGGCGCACTATTGGAAGGTTTAACAAATGAGTCATTTGTCATTTGAACTAGGTCCATTGATCACGCCTCTTGTGCTGAAGAAAATGACAGCAGCTTACCCAGGCCAACGTGCAATCTACGATTGAGCTTGTTCTGGCTAGCTGACGCCCATGTCGTCGTGTTCCGACCGAAGGCCTCGCTGTGATTTAGTAACCCTGACCCTCGCTCCCTCCCTCCCTCCCTCCCTCCGTCCGCAGCTGGCCCAGAGGAAGATCCAGGAGATCCTGGCCCAGGTGAGGAGGCAGCAGCAGCCCAAGCCCAGCCCCGGGGCCCAGCCTCCCCAGCCCCGGAGGTCCTTGGGCGACCGCAAGTAGAGCGGAGCCCCCTCCCTCCCCACCCCCCGGAGGTCCCTGGGGGAACGGTGACTGACTCTGCCTGGATGACGGACGGACAGATGCAGATGATGAGGGGGGCTGTTCGGAGACGTGGCTGTGGTGGGGGGGGGGATGGCTTGTCTTGATCCCCTCTTAGGAGGACGAGCGCGGTGGGTGTTTTTCAAGGGGGGGGGGGGGAGGGGTTAAATCCAGTAACTGACTTGAACACCAGATCCCAAGTTTGGAAGAGAGACCCTTTGCTCCTCTCACTCTCTCTCTCTCCCTCCCGCTGTCTCTCGCTCTCTCCCCCCCCCCCCCCCCCTCTTTCTCTCTCTCTCTCTGCGTCTCCCCAGAATGTACTTCTGGGAGCCCTCCTCCCGTCACCCGCCCTCTCACACGCGCACCCCCTCACCCCCTCCCCCTCACATAGGTGTCTTCTGAAGTGTTTTTTGTCTTTTTTTTTTTTTCATTAGAAACCTAATCAAGAAATAACAATCCCCTTTCTGAACACCTAGATGCGGTGCTCTAAAACCTCACATGATGACAAAGACGTTCAGTTAGAGTTCAGTATATATATATTTTTTTTTTTTGTCGGTCGGTTCGTTTCAATTTTTTCAGTTCATATTTCCATATTGTCCGTTTTGAAATGGAGTGTTTAATTGGTTTGAAGCTTCTCTCCTGAGTTCATTTTTTCCATAGGAAGAAAGAGAAAAAAAAAAGGCATTGCTATCAAAAAGGTCCTAGCAGGACCAAGATGAAGGTTTATTTTGGGTGGGGGTGGTTAGGGGGGGGGGGGGGATCGGAAGTTAGGTTTAGACTGGGAGGGGCCACATCCTGGGGGGGGGGGGAAGGAGGCATTAACGTTGTCCCTCGACAAGAACCCCCCCCCCACAGGGGTGGATGTGTGTGGGGGCCGGCGTGCTGCCCCCCCCCCTTCCGAGTCGATGGAGGCATTTTATAAATTCGGATGCATTTTATAGATAAACTATACATAGATGAATATATATTTAGAGAGTTGAGGGGGCGGCGCTAAGGGTCATCACTGAGGGGGACTGGTGCCCGGACAGCTGCTGCCCAGGAAAACCAATTTAATATGCATTTTACCGAACTACCTCAGGACCTATACCTCAGAAGAGAAAAGAAAAATGATTATATATGATAAAAAAAATTCCTTTTTTTATTTTCCTTTTGTGGTATTTTGTATACTTTATAAAAGCTGATAGTTCTTGAACATTTTTATTTTTTTAAGAAAATTTAAAATTTGGTCGGCTGCCAACTGACCATGCCTTCAACTCTGGTGTTAAAGGCGGCATTGTACATGTGTATGTTTGACTCTGCCCTTGTACATAAAGTCTCTGTACATAGAGCCCCGGAGTGTGAGTTTGGCGCCCCCCTCAGGTGGCGGCTGGCAGGTGCATCGAAAAAGTTTAACCTCAGTTTGTTTTTTCCTTCCCCTGAGGCACCATCTTCCGAAAAAAATAACATGTGCAGATACCATCTTAAAAGACCGAATAATGCCAACCGTACATTATTGCAATGCCGTTTAATTTCTTGGGATTGTTGTCGTTATTGTTGATGCTACAACACGTTCATTTTTAACAACGACAAAGTCCCTTTTTCGCCTTACTGGAAGGGCTGTGACCGAAGCCTTGTTCACCCGCTCCGTCTCGGCAGGGCTGCTCTGTGTGCGTTCTCTTCCTTTGGGTTGCCTGCCTCCAAAGGACTTTTAAAACCATCTCCTTCTTTGTTACTTTGAATGGCAGCACCCAGGCCGGGGCCCAGCCTCACTGGGTTTGTCTTCATGGTGGCCGTCGTGGCCGGGGGCCGCTCCGTCTCTATTAGCATCGCTAACCATAGTGAGGGTAGGAGGGGAGCCACACTTGATTAATGCCTTTTTGATTCATTTTCGTTTTTTCTTTTGTTTTTGCTATAGAAATAGGATGTATTGACAAAAAAAGTCTGCGTTACCCGAAACAAGAAACTTTTTTGATTTAAAAAGTGATCTCGTCAATTTGTTGTTCACACGGGGAGGGGAGAGAGAAATTAAAAAAAAAAAAAAGCCAAAAAGACTTGGAACTAAACGAAACCATCGGTTTAGAGAATGGCAACATTATGAAATCCAACATCTTAAATACGTTAAGTATCCTTTATCATTGATTATAATTTTTTTTTTGTCTGTAAATATGTTTAATGTGGTAAAAGTGCTCCAGTGCATCATGCTTCCGTAGTAGAACGCCGTCTACCTCAGAGGAAGGGGGGGGCGGAGGGGACGCAAGGGTGGGGTTGTGACCACACCCCTTTTCCGCCTTTCCTCCACCCTCCCCCGACCAGCGCCTGCGCGCAGCGATACCTCAATCCCCATCACCCCACCCACCCATCTCCTCCACCCACTCGTCTCCTCCACCCCACCCACCCAACACCTCACCCACCTAACACCTAATCCCAGTACACTACTCTTTGCATGGACGTGCGCGTACTCAACACCGCGCTTAAACTGAGGGGCACAAGTGATACTTGACAACCACCACCTCCTCCTCCCCATTCGCTCTCCCCTCAACCCCCCCACGTACCGTTTTGCTTTGATCTACCTCCTTAGACATGTTTGAACTAGAGGCATTCTTTTATTTGTTAGATTTGTTAGGGAACCACTTCCTATTGCTCTGTGCTCCCCTCCCCCCCCCTCCCCCCCCCGCCCAAGATATTAAAGAAAAAAAAAATTGTATTAAAACAAAAAAATCATGTAATCTTTAGAAATGGAAGAAATTGAAAAAGTGATCAGAAAAAAACTTATTTTCCAGCATTCATGCGTTATATATATTTACTCTTCTAGCTTTTTGATTGAAATCCTCAAACATGAGGTGTTTTCTTGCTGCTTTTTTCGGTGGTGTGGCTTCCATGTATTTGAACTTGCTTGTTTCTCTTTATTTTTTCGTGAAATGGTCAAATCACACTTTTTTGATTTTGCATTCAATAGATGAAAGCAGAAAGAAGTTTGAAAAAATAAAATAAGGGCCTATAGGTTTCTGGTTTGTGAGACTGAGATGCAAAGTCCAATCTTTTTTTTCTGTTTCTTTCTCAAAACGCTACTTTTCAATTGCAAATTTTCGGTAGCGATTTGTTCTGTTTAGTAAATCCTTGGCTGTGTTAACATGAAACATCCTGTTTGTTGGTATGGGACAGAACACGTACAGAAATGGGTGTGGGAGTTGATTTGAAAGGGACGTGTTCAGATTACCGCATGATATCATCCACCTCCTGCTCTACCACCACGCTTGTGCCCCTTCACCTTTCCATTCACACAGCTTGACACTTGTCAAATGCCTCTGAATAAAAAAAATATGAAATTGTGTCTATGCGTCATGAGTGGTCATTTAACTTGAATTAAGTTATATTTTCTTGTACGGAAAAACTTGATTATAATGTGAACAGAATATTTAGTATTTTTAGTAAATGTCAATTGCCGTTGAGGTTACATTTTGACATTAGCCCAAATCGTACTTTCTCCAAAAAAAAAAAAGAAAAACCTTTTTGGTTTGATGTACCTCGAAAGAGGTTGCACTTCAATGAGGGCAGACAAAAGTGGGGTTAGGAAAACATTTTATTGGAACCCATTTCAGTTCTCCCGTAGCTTTTCAAGTAAATGACTAAATTTCTAACAATATAATTCATAAAGGTAAATCTAAACATAAGTGGTGAATCTAAACATAAGTGGTAATAGTCTTTATAGGGGTGATGTTACGCCACCACGTGAGTGAAGAGCCATTACAAGCCATTTGAAAATCTGCCTTTTCCTGTGTTTTAGTGACCTCGGTGGTCCACAACTGGTGGCTAAATTTCACCCCTTAAAATGTTTCTATATGCAAGGTTGAAATAAATGAACTTCACAATCTTTATAGTGCTTAAACATCCCTATCTCTTGTTTTATCGCCACTCAATGCAAATCAAGGGTAGGATAAACTAAATGCATCTTTAGCTGCTTCACACACACTGCACTCAAATACTTCAGTCCAAAACATTCAAAGCCACATTCAGAATAATCCACCATATAAACAAGGAAGTCAAATGAGTATATCCATACAAAAAACAATCCTCCAATCTGATCACCTCCGTGCCTGTTATGTAACTAACTTGCCACACGTAGTGGCTCCATTGAGACGCACAGAGCTCCCGAGTGGCTGTGGCTGAATCAGAGGACACACGGAGCGAGTGGGCGAGGGACTACAGGGGGTGCCTGTCGGTCAGCAGGTGGTAACGCTCCTCATTGGTGGGGAAGAAGGTCTGCCTCAGACGGCCCATGTGGCCCCCCGCGGCCTTCCGGTCCACGGGCTGGTACATCTTGTAGCGCCTGGGGAATGGTGGAGGAGGTTTTAACCTCCTAGTGCTCTGTCATATAGTGGACTCACGCGTCTGTCTATTGGGGCAGCTGGCCCTAATAGTCTAGCCCTCTTGCTCAAGGTTGAGCACAGACTTCGGACATCGGGGGAGTCGAACCCAGTGCCTTTCGGACGGGATTCAAACAACTTTGCTACAACCCCTATCGTATTTCGAAAAAGAGATGCATGTACCTCTTCAGAGGGATCGCAGTGCATTCAGTGTTGTGTGAGCACATGGACTTGATGGAGAGATGTACGAATGGGTAAAGTGTGTGCTGTCCCATGATCATTATCCTTATGGCGCCATTAAACCCATTAAAGTACGGGGTCTGATCTTAATAACGGTACAATAGTGCGCGTGTGTGTGGGGGTGGTGTACTCATGGCAGTGTGTGTCACCCTACTCACTTGTACACCATGAAGGCGATGAAGGCGAAGGCGGCCGCTAACAGGACGCTGGCGGTGACCACCACCTTGCTGGCGTTGGGAGACGTGGGGGAGACTGAGGGAGACGGGGATCAGGTTCAATAGAGAGTGCAGACGAGTGAGGCACGGCGAAAGGTCCCCTTTACTATGCACGGATGATTACTGTGGCGGCAGCTATAGCTCTGAAGACAATGCATGCGACTGGGATTTCCTTTTCCTTGAAGAGGTCTAGGCAACAGATTAGGCTCCAACCCAAATGTTATCCCGTTGAATGCTTATCTCCAATTATCATACCTTGATCATGCCTGATGGCATATAACCCTGATTCAGCAATTAGCATGTTGCTATTCAGTTTTTAGCATGTTTTTGACGTGTAGGAAATGCTATGCAATGACGATGATAATGAATCGTTTGTGTCATGTATTCTCAGTCACCTTTATACCCTCAAGACACTTGGGGACTTTGAGCAAAAAATGACGTCTAGGGAACTCAGACCCATGTCATTAAGTAGCAGTTATATATACAGTACATACATCACACAGAGCGCCATCTTGTGAGACGTGACCGACCGAGGCAGCGACCTCTAAACATGGTGCCTTCCCCACAGCACTTCAACACGTTGTGATGCCCACTTCACACCCCCCCCCCTCCACACCACCCTCGCGTGACCCACCGGGGACCTCCTCCTGGGCGTAGCTGATGGTGACGGAGGTGCTGGCCTGGGCGGCGCTGGCCTGGTTGCCCAGGGTGATGTTGACGCAGTAGGTCCCGGGCAGAACGAAACGCCGCCTCAGGTACACCTCGCAGGTGGGGGAGGGGGGCACGTCGTCGCACACGATGCCGCTGACCACCTTGCACGTGGCGTCGGACACCACGGTGCACACCATGGTGGGGATGCTGGGGGGAAGCGGGGGGGGGGGGGGGGGGGGGGGTGGTGGTCCACATACACGTTTAGAGATCCATGTCAAGCTACTCTGGACGGCTCGATGCGGTTCAATGTTCAACTGAATGGAGCTCACTGCTGGGGTTTACGTGTATCTTGTCAGAGCGAAGCATAGTAGTACTGTAAGGTCTGAGCGTTGTTAAGCTTTAAAACGGTTTGGTACTCGTGTGTGAGTGAGGTTGAAAAATCTCCACCCCCATGGCAATAATACAGATTCAACATGTTCCCAATTCGATGGTGCTCACTAATAACTAGGGGATTCGTGTGAAGTAGATTTCCCCCACCTGCCGAAGCATTTGATCAGAAAGCCGATGTCGTTGTCGGTCTCCTTTGCCGTGGAAACGTCCAGGATGTTACTGGAGAACCAGAGGCTGCTGACGCCTTGAGGGGGATCTGAGACAACGAGAGCGCTCTGTGAGGTGTCTGCGTGGACCATACCGCATCACACAAGCCCACTGTCGTTCACACACAGAATCAAGCACGCACACAGGCACACGTATGCACAGCACATACACACAGGCATGCAAGCACACGCACACAGATGCACGTGCAGACACACACAGAGACACACACACTCAGATGCACACTCAGACACATGCCCACACGCACACACACACACATACAGATGCACGCACACACACACACCCACATGCACGAACACACATAACACACACGATCACGCTACATAAATACCCACATCCTCTCACACACGTATAACTCCTTATACTCTCATCCATTCTCCATCATACCAATAACGGTGACGTTCCCGCCAAAGTATCCGTAGACATAGCGGAAGCACTTGTCGTCTCCGGCCCGGACCCCGGCGTTCCGCAGGGCGGTGGCGTTGGGCCACAGGGTGGGGTCCGC
>NC_079433.1:13442280-13447280 GCF_026213295.1 Gadus chalcogrammus | reverse complement strand
TCCAGTGGTCCAATCAGATGAGGTAAAGGCAGGGCGGGGGCGGGTGGTAAACAGGTAAAGGCTTATCACGTTCACTATTACGTTTGAGGAAGGTCGAATTTTCTTAGAAATTTGCTTTATTTTGTCAGTTGGGGTTATGGATTTTCTTTAATTGAGTATGTTTAAAACAATAAATATTAAAGGAAGCAGAGGTTACAGAGGCAGTAGTGTTCCCATAACAACCAAGCACACTTGCTCATAATTTTTCCAAATTGAAAATGTGAAATCCATCTAATCTAATCTAATTCGTAGTCCGCAAAAGTAAAAGGTAAATAAAAAATCAGGGACCCTAGTCCCAACACTGCGGGAAACCCTTACACTTAACCATAACACCACCTTTTAAACTACGTCTTAACCCTCACACCCACCCTCTCCCTCTCCCCTAAACCCCCAGACCCCTAGCCTCTGGAGGTTAGCACCTGAGGCTTCCAGCTCCATACCGTCGTCACAGTGCTCGTCCCACACCAAGTCTCCGTTGGGGTCCTCCTTCTGGCAGGGGGGGTACTCCAGCTTGGCCGTGAAGGAGATGCTGGAGCCGTTGATGGCCGGGCTGTCGCTCGTCAAGCGCACCTTCACGGGCTTGGCTGCAGGGGATACAGACACATGAGGAACACCGCAGCGTCCTGTATATAGAGATGAGTGGAGTCATGAGGAGGAGGAGGAGGAGGAGAGGAGGAGGAGAGGAGGAGGAGCAGGAGGAGGAGGAGGAGAGGAGGTGGAGAGGAGAGGAGAGGAAGAGGAGAAGGAGAGGAGGAGGAGAGGAGGAGAAGAGGAGAAGGAGAGGAGGAGGAGAGGAGGAGAAGAGAAAGAGGAAAGGAGGTGGAGGAGGTGGGAGGAGAGGAGAGGAAGAGGAGGAGGAGAAGAGAAAGAGGAGAGGAGGTGGAGGAGGTGGGAGGAGAGGAGGAGGGAAGGAGGAGGGGAGAAGGAAGAGGCGGAGGAGGAGAAGAGGAGGAGGAGGAGGAGGAGGAGGAGGGGGAGGAGAGGAGGAATAGGAGATGAGAAGAAGAGGTAGAGGAGGAGAAGAGGAGGAGGGGAGGAGGAGGAGAGAAAGAGGAGGAGAGGAAGGAGGAGAGGAGGAGAGGAATAGGAGATGAGGAGGAGGAGGAGGAGAAGGAAGCAAATGAAAGAACAATAGGAGGAGGAGGAGGGAGAAGAAGGAGGGAGAAAATTAAGAGGAAGATGAGGAGGGGGAAGGAGGAGGAGGAAGAGAATGGGAGGAGGAGGAGGAGAAAGAACACAGGGAGGAGGTGGCGGTTGGGCTGGATGGGGTACGTACGCCGTCGGTTGGTGAGGTCCTTTGGCTTGGGTCCGAACGGTGGGTAGAGGTATTCGTCCCATGGGTTGGTGTCTGGGTCCCAGCCCGGGATGGGGAAGGGAATCTTCCCCAGGATGGTGGGAAGCTTCCGGAGGGGAGGCTTACCCGGGCTGGGATAACCCCCGGGGATGGGGAGCCCCCCCGGGATGGGGAGCCCCCCCGGGATGGGGAGACCCCCCGGGAAGGGAAACTTTCGGATGGAAAGCTTATCCGGGGCAGGGATGTCCCCCGGGCTGGGGTAACCCCCGGGGATGGGGAGCCCCCCCGGGATTGGGAGCCCCCCCGGTATGGGAAACTTCCGGATGGAAAGCTTACCCGGGATGAGCCCCCCTGGGATGGGAAGACCCCCCGGGATGACCCCCCCCGGGATGGGAAGGTCCTTCGGGATGGGAAGATCTCCCGGAATGGGGAGCCCCCCTGGGATGGGAAACTTCCGGATCGAAAGCTTACTTGGGACGGGAAGGTCCCCCGGGATTAGCCCCCCTGGGATGGGAAGCCCCCCCGGGATGAGCCCCCCCGGGATGGGAAGACCCCCGGGAATGGGAAGGTCCTTCGGGATGGGAAGATCCCCCGGAATGGGGAGCCCCCCTGGGATGGGAAACTTCTGGATGGAAAGCTTACCCGGGATGAGCCCCCCCGGGATAGGAAGACCCCCCGGGATAGGAAGACCCCCAGGGATGGGAAGGTCCTTAGGGATTGGAAGGTCCCCCGGGATAGGGAAGGAGTGCTTGTGTGGGAACATGTCCGCGTAGGCTGTAGAGAGGGAGGGAGGGGGAGAGGGAGGGGGAGAGGGAGGGGGAGAGGGGGGAGAGGGGGGGTGAGAGAGAGGGAGTGGTCATTGGGGCGGGATTATACCTTCGATGGTGCGATCGAGTGACGAAGTCAAGAATTATTGACCTGATCTATCTGCTAGAGAGTGAAGCAGAATGTACCTTCTAAATAAAGTTAATATTGTTTTATCTTATCTATATAGATGTATATAGATAAAGATATATATATATATATATATATAAAGAGAGAGAGAGAGAGAGCGAGAGAGAGAGAGAGAGAGAGAGAGAGAGAGAGAGAGAGAGAGAGAGAGAGAGAGAGAGAGAGAGAGAGAGAGAGAGAGAGAGAGAGAGAGAGAGAGAGAGAGAGAGAGAGAGAGAAATTCCTTATCCTTCGTTGAATTTTTGTTATAACAGTGTGTTGTTCCCTTTTCTAACTCTCAATAGGACGGACTAGAGACTGCTATTTTTAAATATAGCCTACAGTTTATTCTCCAGGAATGGGATATCACAAGGAATGGAATATATAAATAGGTGAATATGATATAAAAACTATCGGTCATAAACTCATTATACAAGACATCCAAACCTTACATCCTAATCCTAAATGTGTTGGGTTATTTATTCAACGCTGAAGTGATGGACCGTTCTAGAAGCTCCCTAATTAGACTCATGAGACTGAGGCTCAGTATGACAGCGGGCTTCAGGTATGAGAGAGAGAGAGAGAGAGAGCTCGGACTCTAATATATTTGTTCAATAGTTGGTTCGCATCAAAATATTGAAAAACCTTACACCCACAGAGGCCGGTTAATATTCAAAATCAATGCGAGTTTGAACTAGGCCTACATGAATTAGTCTGAATAAATTCTTAATCCGTTTTTATGGGATTTTACGAACCATTCTAGGATTTTATCAATTAAGATACATTCCTCCATTAAACAGTCCATAGGTTATGATCATTTAAACATTTAAAGTGACAGCGTAAGTAATCAAGAATAGTTAGAACAGTTTATTCTTACTTTTTTTTCCATCGGCTTGACGAAGAAGATATATCAGTGCCAGCACTAAAAAGTGCGGTGAAGCCCCCATTTCGACCTCTCAGTTGAGCGTTGTTTCCACCACCAGAAGCCTCCTCGCTGAGTATCTACCGAATAACTCTACTCCTCTACTGAACTTGTGTACCAACATCTGCCAGGGGCCGGGTGCCCTGATATTCATAATCTAATAGTGCGGTTACGCGCACGGACATGTGATGTCCCCTAACGAGAAGCATCTCATCCCTCATTACAGTGGTGCAACCGCCGCGTGAACGCGCATTAGGGGCGTCCTGGGCACCCTGACTTCTCGTTCGAGAGGAAACGTCAAGTATTGGGAATCTATTTTTTTTCTAATGATTTCTAAATTACCCCATCTTGTTCCCCGTTCCTTCATTTTCCATGAGATACAGGGAAACGTATTAGATACCTCGAATGACCTTAATGTGTGGCGGTCGTTGATTAATTTGACAACAGAGAGCCTTGTGAAAACGTGTTAGATTAAAGTAGGCTACATTTGTTAGCCCATGGAAAAAAGAAATGGTCTGGACCTTGAGATATGATTTGATTTAACCATTTAAGTAACTATGTTTACTCATTATACATGTTTGGATCATTTAAACACAATTTAATTGACCTGATATTAATATTAGAATACTATGAATCATTATTATTATTATTATTAGTAGTAGTATTAATAATAATAATAATAATAATAACAATAACAATAGTTATTATTATTAGTATAAATCCCACTAATAATTGTTATTATTAGTGTTATCGGTATTACTTGCATTATTATAATTATTACTTGTTAATGCATATTATAGGCCAGTAAATAGGTGAGTAATTCATAACTTTAAACGTATTTGAAAACATTCGTCAAGGTGTGTTTATTGATAGGAAATGAGTAGGATATAGTTCCGGATTTTGAATTGTTTTTATATATCTTCGGCAGTAAAGGGATAATTGGTCCGCTCATGCCTCGTCCTCGGTGCATTGCTCTAGGTGTGCAGGGGCCGTTACGTGCAAGTGATTTGTGACTATAGGCCCATGACTAAGCAATGGCAAATTGCATTCTCATAGCGGAAGGATTAATCATTATATGGATGGTCTCTGTAGCAGCCCATCGTCTAACATGTGATCTGTCTTTTCTAGTTCCTGTGTCACGAGAAGTTGGGGAATACGCTAAATAATGACCGCGCATGAATTTGCATCTCGGGACTAAATGTAAATAGCTGTGCTCGATATGGGCTAACCTTGGCCAAAATGCATGTTCGTTGTTAAAACATTTGTTTTCAACATCAACATCTAGGGACATTATAGCCTCTCAAATAATGTAAGACAAACCAACGTGGGGAGAGGTGTTTGAAGCCATATAAAAGGAGAAATACATGAGAATGAGAGAATGAGACATTTATTCAATACCCCTAAAAAAGGCCTGTTCTGATTGTTAAAACATGAACATTTCTCCTCCAGGCCTTATGTTAGAACTACAAGAAGCACAGATTATTTAATTAACTGATCTAACGCGGTCACGAGCAGCAGTAATGATTCACATGGCCGTGGTCATCAAACATATGCCCACCACTGGACGTCTCACAAGACACACAGTGGCTATGGAGAAATATGGAAAACGATGTGCCTGAATGACTCGTGTTTATTGCTTAACTCTTTATCGTGTGATCGTCCTATCAATCGGGTGGCTTCTGTCCCGGACGCATGTTGTGAAACAGACAGGCTATAAAAAGGAAGACCATTTATTCTGTGGCCGGGCACAGTCACTTTTTTTTTCTCTCCAATGGGTGGGAGGCATGCTATCACGTGTTACCAGGGACACCGCTG
>NC_079433.1:13392280-13437280 GCF_026213295.1 Gadus chalcogrammus | reverse complement strand
GGGGGGTCCTTGGAGGTGGTTCCCTGCTCCCGTGTGGCCCGCCTGGACCACCCCCCGCCCCACACGCCCCCCGACCACGAGCTACTGCAGAAGAACAAGATCCGCCTGGCTGACAGCTGGATGGACGCGTACGGGAAGATCTTCTACCGCAGAGACCCGCTGGCGCACTTCATCAGTCAGGTGGGTGTGTGTGTGTGTGTGTTTGTGTGTGTGTGAGTGTTGTTGTGTGTGTGCAGGTGTATGTGTATGTATGTGCGTGTTTGTGTGTGAGTGTATGTGTTTGTGTGTGTGTGAATACGTGTGTGTGTGTGTGTGTGTGTGTGTGTGTGTGTATGGTCTTTGTCTTTGTGTGTCTGTTTGCACGGTGAAAATTAATGAGTGATTTCTGCAGGTATCATTTAGTGTGTGGCACTGTGGGACTGCCTGTGCTTGGGTTTAATTGGGTTTTCTGTTTTTGGCAGCATGGGACCGTTTTTACATGCTTTCTTTATTATTAAATTCCTAAACCCGCAAGATTCTTTATTTGACGATTCCTGACTCAAACCCCGGGTCTTTTGCGGATTTTTGTAATGACGTTTTTTATCCGTCTTTCATCGGTTTTTCTTTTGGTTCAGCTGCAGATCCTCCACACAGTACACACAAAAAGCACTCTGTCTGCACTGCAGAAAGGGCCTGGTTTAGCACTTAGAATCGCTGCAGTTGCTGCAGAGTGCTTTCATTGTTCTCAGCCTTCACCTCCCAAATCATTTGAACAAAGTTCAGCATGGACCCAACAGTAAATGTATGTGACGCGTGGAGATGCACCTTGTAACCCTCCTGCAGTCGGAGAGTCCTAACATCACGGAGCGGGTCAGGCTCAAGGAGAGCCTTGGTTGCAGGGACTTCCACTGGTTCTTGTCTACGGTCTACCCTCAACTCTACATACCCCAGGACAGACCAGGGCTGTCTGGAGAGGTGAGGCATGCATACACACGTGAGACTTTAATACACACGCACATATGCACGTAGGCATGCACATATGCACATGCGGCAATGCACGCACGCACATGAACACACACACACACTTACTCACAAACACTACACACATATGAACAAACTCACACATACAGACTTACACACACACACACACACACAAACAAACACACTTGCATACACACATACATGAACAGACACACTTACTCACAAACACTACACACACATACACACACACACATATGAACACACTCACACATACACACTTACACACACACAAACACACACACACACTTACATACACACATACATGAACACACACACACTTACACACAAACACACTTACACACTTACACGCAAAACACCCCCACACACAAAAAACTGGTACATAGCTCATCAATAGTCCGATGCTCGCTCTATCTATTTTCCCATATGAATTAGTATTCTAACATGTGATCTCTGTACTTTACAAAGCTGTACAACGTTGGCACTGGCTCCTGTGCAGATCTCCCTGGAGAGAGGACTCTTCAGAATGGGACCATGAGCATAGCCCCATGCAGTGGCACAGGCAAACAGGTAACCATGATGACAACCGATTTTAAAGATCTCACTAAAACAAAAAGTTGTTTGGATAAATGAGGGCTTTTGGGAGATGTGGGCAGATTGTAGCCTTAAAGGAAGTTTAAGGACACCTTACAGTTCAGATGAAATATGTGATTCTGTGAACATCTATATGTGTGTACGTATGTATGTATACATTATTATTTATTTATTTCCCCTTCTTTTACATTACTGTGCAATTTAGTACGTCTGCACTTTCAACGATTGTAACATCTGTTTGTTTTTGTATATCTGCTTCTTTAAAAAAAAAAAAAAGGGAAACAAATGTTTTCCTGCATCATGAGGTCATGTATGTATGAGATGTGTTAGAAGTACTGACCAGGAGGGCAGGCAGAAGGCCTGCGTAGGCAAACTAGAGTAGACCGACTCCAACAGATGGGTGCGGACTAAAGATGTGAAAGCAGCACAGTGGGACCACGGCCAGACTCTGATCCCTTGCTCCAGCTCTGTGAGCTGAACTCCCAGGGGGAGGTGCGATGGGGAGCGGCCGGGGACCTGTGTTTTGACGGCAGGGGGGAGAGGATTACCCTGGCCCCCTGCCCCAGCCACCAGCCCACCCAAGGCCAACTCCAGTGGAGGTTCCTGAAGGTAGGGGGCGGTGTCACAAGGGCGTCATATTCACAAAAGGCTTTTACAATACATTCACATTACTTAAAGACACTGAGAATATGTCCTTATTTGCAAAATGCTCATATCTTTTGTTTGTTGGGCTTTAGCACGATTTGCACATTCTTTTTCCGTTTTGGTTTATTACTTATGTCCTGGGATTATAAATCATTTCCCCATCTTGGATTAATAAAGTGCAGGGGCTTATGTTTTCAATTAATAATCACACTTTCGGAGCGACTAGAAAGCAACCCCATTTACCATAGTTGTCTAAAATTGACTTACTCAGGGTCCATATTGACACATATGGAACATAAAGTACATTAATATGATAGCCTGAATATCAATGCTCAAAATCTGGACATAAGGTGACAGAGGGGAGGAGCACGTTTGTTTTTCAGTGCGAGGTATAATCTAACACACTGCGCTGCTTTACAGCTGAGCGGACAGCTAGTCCACATGCAGTCCCAACTCTGCGTGGAGGCTACGAGAGATGACGGATCTTCACAGGGGGGCAGCGGCCTCTTCCTTCGCCCCTGCATTCGTCACCCCCGGCAACAGTGGCACTTTGAGCAGTTGGTGGCCCCCTGATATGAGGAGGGCGCAGAGATCTATAGTTACATTTTTGATGTTTTAATCATAAACGTGTGTATGAAGCATTCATACAGCAATCATGTATGGGTACATCAGCATGCTGGATTGGGCATTAAATGAGAGAGCAGTGAGCAGCCATACAATATTATTCTATATTTCCTGTTTTAAGGATTGTAAATAATGTTCACCTTTTTGAATGTTTGACTGTCGAATAAAACTATTACATAATACGTTGTCCAATTTTAATTGCTTTGTCGTCAAATTAATTCGTTCTTATCCGAGCCATTTAAATATCTCTGTTTCTTCCCATTCAACCATAAACATCCCTGGCATGTCTCTCGGAACAAGCACATTTTCTGCGCAACTCTGAATGACTAGAATGCTTGAATTAACCGAAGGGATTTTGGCCTTCTTTATAGGTCCATGATGCCGGCCATGGACCTATGCCGGCTTGCGAATCTTTTTTTCTTAGGATGGTCGGGGTAAGTAGGCCTACCGTCTTTGTCGCCTCTGATTGGTTAGATGGGCTCTCCTCCGATTGCTTATTTGATTTGGCGCTGAAACGTCATCTCGCGTTCAGGGGGCAGGGCAGGCTGTCGGCTAGTCTACCGCCAACAGAAGTAAACTAACTCAATCCAACAGTGAAGTGCGTTCCGTCAGAATTCTTTTTCACATAATCATAGCCTGTTTAGATCGTCTTTCGATTAGTCCTAGCTGTTTGGTAGAGTTTATTTTTGAGATTTTTCATAGCCTGCTTCGATCGTGGTTAGATAAGCCCTAGCTGTTTGGGGGACTTTTGTCAGTAGGGCCGAGCTCTCTGAGTGGCCAACGAACGAGAAGGGTCCAGCTGCAGGCTTGGGCGTTTCCGTCATGACACAAGAACGCCCTTTACGCCTCGTGCCCACTGCACCGTCAGTCAACGGACGTGGGAAGGCGTGGCTGACGGATGGGGGAGTAGTTTAGCAGATGCATCCGTCAGCCAATCAAATCGGTTCGCCGGGTTCTTCCCGCTTCTTCCTGCTTGTTGCGAGGCAAGATGAACCGCTTTCCCGCTTTCCAGTATCGTCAGAGCCCGAGTCACGTCACAGTGCTTAAATTTGCATACGCGATCTGATTGGATGACGGAACCGTCGCTGCCGAAAAAGTTGAAAATTTTTCAACTTTCTGACGGTGGCGAACGCTCCAACTGAACGGACGGATCCACAATGCATTGCGCGTCCGTCCCCATGCAAAGTCAATGGGCAACGGACAACTGACGGAGGCAGTGGGCACGGGGCGTTAGGCGTTCCTGGTAGCGTTTCATCGACCAATCACGAGGTGTTTCGAAAGGCATACTGGGTTTCGCAAGGCATACTGCGAAGCACAGTCGCAAGGCATTCTATGCTTTCCTTCCTAAATGGTAATTTTACCTCTCGCATTAGATTTAGCAATCATGGAGCCCCTGTCACGTTAAAATTGTACCGGGGGCGAAAATTGTACCGACCTACGTCATCGTTTGTTTACATCCTGACAACCTGCCCGGCAACAGACGACGCGATGCAGAAAACATGTTTCCAAACGACGAAATAACATAATACAGATAGCGGATCGCTATCTGTATTATGATAGATAGCGATAACACTTGTTTTTACTTTATATTTGTATTGTATTTAATTGTTTAATCGAAACAATAAAAAAATTTGCCCGCGAAACGGGCGATCGCGTCAAATGACAAATGTTTTGCCCGCGAAACGGGCGATCGCGTCAAATGACGTAGGAGGGTTCTTGAAACATAATACAGATAACGGATCGCTAGATAACACTTGTTTTTAATTTATATTTGTATTGTATTGAATTGTTTAATCGAATTTAGCTAGCGAACTGATTGTTTTAAGCAGGTTTCATAGTCTAGAATGTTCAAGAACCTTCCTACGTGATTTGACGCGTCATTTGACGCGATCGCCCGTTTCGCGGGCAAATTGTTTTATTGTTTCGATTAAACAATTAAATACAATACAAATATAAAGTAAAAACAAGTGTTATCGCTATCTATCATAATACAGATAGCGATCCGCTATCTGTATTATGTTATTTCGTCGTTTGGAAACATGTTTTCTGCATCGCGTCGTCTGTTGCAGGGCAGGTTGTCAGGTTGTCAGGATGTAAACAAACGATGACGTAGGCCGGTACAATTTTCGCCCCCGGTACAATTTTAACGTGACACCCCCACTTGGCTAACGTTAGTTCTATGCTACCCGTACTTGAAACTGCTGTTAGAGAAAATCTAACTAGCGTATGTTTCGGATGTTGATAGCCGTGCGAAAAAGAAGGGGTTCGGTGTGGACGGTGAAAGTTAGGCCGGTTTATAGCAGAGTCTCCGTTTTCGGTTATTACCGGTCAATGACCGGAAAAAAATGAGGAGGACCGACAATTCTAAAAGTCCCAGGTCAGAATGACCAGTGGCGACTGGTCATTAGGGGCAAGTCGCTACTCTCACAAGAAAAAAAGAAAATGAAAAAAAAAGAAATATATAAAAAATAGAATATATATATATATATATATATTTTTTTTTTAAATAATAATAATCTCCCCAGAAAGTGCTATAAAATAATAAGTTTGGCGCTTTTATTTAATTTTTAGTCGACCCTGGCTTGCTTCTTCCGGCTGAGTTCGTATGGAGGGGCAAGAGGGGTTCTAGCCCCACCAGCCCAATGTAATGTGTATTGGACTTGAAACATTGAAATGCGCATGCTCAGAGTGTTTCTCTGTTGAAGTGGAAAGAGATTATTTTACTTAATGGTGGGGCTAGCCCAATATGTACATGGTGTGGACTTGGGACCGTTAAATATCCCAGGATGCATTTCGCATTTCGCATTCCTGTTTTAAAATATCAGTGTGTAAGCTATAAAATAGGCCATATAGGAACATTTTAAAAGTATAACAAAGATGGAGGCCTATTCAACATATTTGCATACTATTATTTTAAAATGAAAGAGGGGTTTTGTTTTATATAATTTGTGTATTGTATAAGTCGCTGATGGAGGAAACCCATCGCAACGGAAATCCCGGTCGGATCCATCTGAGTGTGCGTGTGTGTGTGTGCGTGTGTGCGTGTGTGTTTCTATTCTATTCAATTATATTATATTCTATACAGTGTTACCCTTTAGGTTTCATTTGATAAAAACGACAGAGTTAGCCCTTATGTCTTTTTCCCATGATTAATGATGAAAAACAACAGTGTTACCCCTTATATTTTATTTGACAAGGACACTTTCTTTTTTTTTTTCAAATATGTTTTTTTTCATGACGACCAATAAAATACAACAGTGTTACCCCTTATGTTTTTTTTCATGACGACCAATAAAAAACCACAGTGTTACCCCTTGTGTTTTTTTTCAAGACGACCAATAAAAAACGACACTGTTACCCCTAAGTTTTTTTCATGACGACCAATAAAAAACAACTGTGTTACCCCTTGTGTTTTTTTTCATGAGGACCAATAAAAAACAACAGTGTTACCCCTTATGTTTTTTTTCATGACGACCAATAAAAAACGACAGTGTTACCCCTTATGTTTTTTTTCATGAGGACCAATAAAAAACAACAGTTACCCCTTATGTTTTTCCAGCCGTGTCCTGGAGGAACGGACATTCATGTCCATGCGCTTCTTGAGCTTATTACCACTAGATGATGACGCTGATTGTACTCAAATACGTTCAGCCTCTACCACCGGTGTCGTGCTGGCACAGTGGTTAGCACTGCTGCCTCACAGCCACAAGGTCCCTGGTTGAAACCCGGTGGGGGTCGGTCTTTCTATCTCCCTGTGTGGAGCCTGTCTCTCTCTCCTCGTGTGGAGCCTGTCTGTCTCTCTCTCCCCGTGTGGAGCCTGTCTGTCTCTCTCTCCCCGTGTGGAGCCTGTCTGTCTCTCGCTCCCCGTGTGGAGCCTGTCTGTCTCTCTCCCCGTGTGGAGCCTGTCTCTCTCTCACCCCGTGTGGAGCCTGTCTGTCTCTCTCCCCATGTCCATTTATTATTTTTATTATTATATATGCAGAGATCATTCTGTGTTGAGTACGCTATAATATAGAAGAACACTGGGATTGAGCTGGGAGTCAATCTGATGACCTTATGGAAGAAGGGACCTAGGATATGCCCCCACCTAAACACACTCATGCTGCGGCCCCCCCACACACACTCATGGCAGGGGCCCGACCAGACCACCATGGCTGCGGCTCCCCCTCACACACTCATGGATGGGCCCCCCCTAACACACACTCATGGCTGCCCCCCCAGACCAGCTTGGCTGTACCTAATAACTTAACAGTGAGGTTCAGATCCTGGTGGAGGAAAAGCGTTGTGAAAAACCCCAGTTGGAGGAGGTAGAAGAGGAAGAGGAGGTGGAGGTAGAGGAGGTGGAGGGGGTGGAGGAGGTGGAGGAGGAAGAGGAGGTTGAGGTAGAGGAGGTGGAGGGGGTGGAGGAGGTAGAGGAGAAAGAGGAGGTGGAGGAGGAAGAGGAGGTGGAGGTAGAGGAGGTGGAGGGGGTGGAGGAGGTAGAGGAGAAAAGGAGGTGGAGGGGGTGGAGGAGGTGGAGGTAGAGGAGGTGGGGGAGGTGGAGGAGGTGCAGTGTGAGAGTGTGAGGCGCTGGGAATAAAACGCTACGCCGTCTTTAGTGAAGCTCCTCCTCCTCGTGGAGGGGACGACCAATAAAAAACGACAGCGTTACCCCTTATGTTTTTTTTCATGACGACCAATAAAAAAGGACAGTGTTACCCCTTATGTTTTTTTTCATGAGGACCAATAAAAAACGACATTGTTACCCCTTATGTTTTTTTTCATGACGACCAATAAAAAACGACAGTGTTACCCATTATGTTTTTTTTCATGAGGACCAATAAAAAACGACTTGTTTTTTTTCATGACGACCAATAAACAACAACAGTGTTGGACCCTATGTTTTATTTGATGAATTTCGATATTACAACAGAAGACATCAACCGGACTTGAACCCCGGTCTCCAGGGGGTTAGGCAGAGCGCACTCCACTGCACCACGGAGGCGAAGACAAAACATATTAATCAATCATCAATAAAGAGGATATACATGACATTAAAATGTATGTTTGTTTATTTTGTCTGTGTTGATATGGATCCTCCTGGGTCTGAAATAAAGAATTATTATTGTGTGTGTATTTCTATTATTTCCCTTATGTTTTTTTTCATGACGACCAATAAAAAAACGACAGTGTTACCCCTTATGTTTTTTTTCATGACGACCAATAAAAAACGACTTATGTTTTTTTTCATGACGACCAATAAAAAACGACAGTGTTACCCCTTATGTTTTTTTTCATGACGACCAATGAAATAACAACAGTGTTAGACCCTATGTTTTATTTTATGAATTTCAACATTACAACAGAAGACATCAACCGGACTTGAACCCCGGTCTCCAGGGGGTTAGGCAGAGTGCACTCCACTGCATCACGGAGGCGAAGACAAAACATATTAATCAATCATCAATAAAGAGGATATACATGACATTAAAATGTATGTTTGTTTATTTTGTCTGTGTTGATATGGATCCTCCTGGGTCTGAAATAAAGAATTATTATTGTGTGTGTATTTCTATTATTTCCCTTATGTTTTTTTTCATGACGACCAATAAAAAAACGACAGTGTTACCCCTTATGGTTTTTTTCATGACGACCAATAAAAAACAACAGTGTTACCCCTTATGTTTTTTTTTTTTTTCATGAGGACCAATAAAAAACGACAGTGTTACCCCTTATGTTTTTTTTCATGACGACCGATAAAAAACGACAGTGTTACCCCTTATGTTTTTTTTCATGACGACCGATAAAAAACAAGTGTTACCCCTCATGTTTTTTTTCATGACGAGCGATAAAAAACGACAGTGTTACCCCTTATGTTTTTTTTCATGACGACCGATAAAAAACGTCAGTGTTACCCCTTATGTTTTTTCTCATGACGACCGATAAAAAACGACAGTGTTACCCCTTATGTTTTTTTTCATGACGACCAATAAAAAACGACAGTGTTACCCCTTATGTTTTTTTTCATGACGACCAATAAAAAACAACAGCGTTACGCCTAAAGTTTTTTTTCATGACGACCAATGAAATAACAACAGTGTTAGACCCTATGTTTTATTTGATGAATTTCGACATTACAACAGAAGACATCAACCGGACTTGAACCCCGGTCTCCAGGGGGTTAGGCAGAGTGCACTCCACTGCATCACGGAGGCGAAGACAAAACATATTAATCAATCATCAATAAAGAGGATATACATGACATTAAAATGTATGTTTGTTTATTTTGTCTGTGTTGATATGGATCCTCCTGGGTCTGAAATAAAGAATTATTATTGTGTGTGTATTTCTATTAATTCCCTTATGTTTTTTTTCATGACGACCAATAAAAAAACGACAGTGTTACCCCTTATGGTTTTTTTCATGACGACCAATAAAAAACAACAGTGTTACCCCTTATGTTTTTTTTTTTTTTTCATGAGGACCAATAAAAAACGACAGTGTTACCCCTTATGTTTTTTTTCATGATGACCGATTAAAAACGACAGTGTTACCCCTTATTTTTTTTTTCATGACGACCGATAAAAAACAACATTGTTACCCCTTATGTTTTTTTTCATGACGACCGATAAAAAACGACAGTGTTACCCCTTATGTTTTTTTTCATGACGACCAATAAAAAACGACAGTGTTACCCCTTATGTTTTTTTTCATGACGACCAATAAAAAACAACAGTGTTACCCCTAAAGTTTTTTTTCATGACAACCGATAAAAAACGACAGTGTAACCCCTTATGTTTTTTTTCATGAGGACCAATAAAAAAGGACAGTGTTACCCCTTATGTTTTTTTTCAGGACGACCAATGATAAACAACAGTGTTACACCTTATGTTTTTTTTCATGACGACCAATAAAAAACAACAGTGTTACCCCTTATGGTTTTTTTCATGAGGACCAATAAAAAACAACAGTGTTACCCCTTATGTTTTTTGTTTTTTTTCATGAGGACCAATAAAAAACGACAGTGTTACCCCTTATGTTTTTTTCATGAGGACCAATAAAAAAGGACAGTGTTACCCCTTCTGTTTTTTTTCATGACGACCGATAAAAAACGACAGTGTTACCCCTTATGTTTTTTTTCATGACGACCGATAAAAAACAACAGTGTTACCCCTCATGTTTTTTTTCATGACGACCGATAAAAAACGACAGTGTTACCCCTTATGTTTTTTTTCATGACGACCGATAAAAAACAACAGTGTTACCCCTCATGTTTTTTTTCATGACGAGCGATAAAAAACGACAGTGTTACCCCTTATGTTTTTTTTCATGACGACCGATAAAAAACGTCAGTGTTACCCCTTATGTTTTTTCTCATGACGACCGATAAAAAACGACAGTGTTACCCCTTATGTTTTTTTTCATGACGACCAATAAAAAACGACAGTGTTACCCCTTATGTTTTTTTTCATGACGACCAATAAAAAACAACAGCGTTACGCCTAAAGTTTTTTTTCATGACGACCAATGAAATAACAACAGTGTTAGACCCTATGTTTTATTTGATGAATTTCGACATTACAACAGAAGACATCAACCGGACTTGGGGGGGTTAGGCAGAGTGCACTCCACTGCATCACGGAGGCGAAGACAAAACATATTAATCAATCATCAATAAAGAGGATATACATGACATTAAAATGTATGTTTGTTTATTTTGTCTGTGTTGATATGGATCCTCCTGGGTCTGAAATAAAGAATTATTATTGTGTGTGTATTTCTATTATTTCCCTTATGTTTTTTTTCATGACGACCAATAAAAAAACGACAGTGTTACCCCTTATGGTTTTTTTCATGACGACCAATAAAAAACAACAGTGTTACCCCTTATGTTTTTTTTTTTTTTCATGAGGACCAATAAAAAACGACAGTGTTACCCCTTATGTTTTTTTTCATGATGACCGATTAAAAACGACAGTGTTACCCCTTATTTTTTTTTTCATGACGACCGATAAAAAACAACATTGTTACCCCTTATGTTTTTTTTCATGACGACCGATAAAAAACGACAGTGTTACCCCTTATGTTTTTTTTCATGACGACCAATAAAAAACGACAGTGTTACCCCTTATGTTTTTTTTCATGACGACCAATAAAAAAACGACAGTGTTACCCCTTATGGTTTTTTTCATGACGACCAATAAAAAACAACAGTGTTACCCCTTATGTTTTTTTTTTTTTTCATGAGGACCAATAAAAAACGACAGTGTTACCCCTTATGTTTTTTTTCATGATGACCGATTAAAAACGACAGTGTTACCCCTTATTTTTTTTTTCATGACGACCGATAAAAAACAACATTGTTACCCCTTATGTTTTTTTTCATGACGACCGATAAAAAACGACAGTGTTACCCCTTATGTTTTTTTTCATGACGACCAATAAAAAACGACAGTGTTACCCCTTATGTTTTTTTTCATGACGACCAATAAAAAACAACAGTGTTACCCCTAAAGTTTTTTTTCATGACAACCGATAAAAAACGACAGTGTAACCCCTTATGTTTTTTTTCATGAGGACCAATAAAAAAGGACAGTGTTACCCCTTATGTTTTTTTTCAGGACGACCAATGATAAACAACAGTGTTACACCTTATGTTTTTTTTCATGACGACCAATAAAAAACAACAGTGTTACCCCTTATGGTTTTTTTCATGAGGACCAATAAAAACAACAGTGTTACCCCTTATGTTTTTTGTTTTTTTTCATGAGGACCAATAAAAAACGACAGTGTTACCCCTTATGTTTTTTTCATGAGGACCAATAAAAAAGGACAGTGTTACCCCTTCTGTTTTTTTTCATGACGACCGATAAAAAACGACAGTGTTACCCCTTATGTTTTTTTTTCATGACGACCGATAAAAAACAACAGTGTTACCCCTCATGTTTTTTTTCATGACGACCGATAAAAAACGACAGTGTTACCCCTTATGTTTTTTTTCATGACGACCGATAAAAAACAACAGTGTTACCCCTCATGTTTTTTTTCATGACGAGCGATAAAAAACGACAGTGTTACCCCTTATGTTTTTTTTCATGACGACCGATAAAAAACGTCAGTGTTACCCCTTATGTTTTTTCTCATGACGACCGATAAAAAACGACAGTGTTACCCCTTATGTTTTTTTTCATGACGACCAATAAAAAACGACAGTGTTACCCCTTATGTTTTTTTTCATGACGACCAATAAAAAACAACAGCGTTACGCCTAAAGTTTTTTTTCATGACGACCAATGAAATAACAACAGTGTTAGACCCTATGTTTTATTTGATGAATTTCGACATTACAACAGAAGACATCAACCGGACTTGGGGGGGTTAGGCAGAGTGCACTCCACTGCATCACGGAGGCGAAGACAAAACATATTAATCAATCATCAATAAAGAGGATATACATGACATTAAAATGTATGTTTGTTTATTTTGTCTGTGTTGATATGGATCCTCCTGGGTCTGAAATAAAGAATTATTATTGTGTGTGTATTTCTATTATTTCCCTTATGTTTTTTTTCATGACGACCAATAAAAAAACGACAGTGTTACCCCTTATGGTTTTTTTCATGACGACCAATAAAAAACAACAGTGTTACCCCTTATGTTTTTTTTTTTTTTCATGAGGACCAATAAAAAACGACAGTGTTACCCCTTATGTTTTTTTTCATGATGACCGATTAAAAACGACAGTGTTACCCCTTATTTTTTTTTTCATGACGACCGATAAAAAACAACATTGTTACCCCTTATGTTTTTTTTCATGACGACCGATAAAAAACGACAGTGTTACCCCTTATGTTTTTTTTCATGACGACCAATAAAAACGACAGTGTTACCCCTTATTTTTTTTTTCATGACGACCAATAAAAAACAACAGTGTTACCCCTAAAGTTTTTTTTCATGACGACCGATAAAAAACGACAGTGTAACCCCTTATGTTTTTTTTCATGAGGACCAATAAAAAAGGACAGTGTTACCCCTTATGTTTTTTTTCAGGACGACCAATGATAAACAACAGTGTTACACCTTATGTTTTTTTTCATGACGACCAATAAAAAACAACAGTGTTACCCCTTATGGTTTTTTTCATGAGGACCAATAAAAAACAACAGTGTTACCCCTTATGTTTTTTGTTTTTTTTCATGAGGACCAATAAAAAACGACAGTGTTACCCCTTATGTTTTTTTCATGAGGACCAATAAAAAAGGACAGTGTTACCCCTTCTGGTTTTTTTCATGACGACCGATAAAAAACGACAGTGTTACCCCTTATGTTTTTTTTCATGACGACCGATAAAAAACAACAGTGTTACCCCTCATGTTTTTTTTCATGACGACCGATAAAAAACGACAGTGTTACCCCTTATGTTTTTTTTCATGACGACCGATAAAAAACGTCAGTGTTACCCCTTATGTTTTTTCTCATGACGACCGATAAAAAACGACAGTGTTACCCCTTATGTTTTTTTTCATGACGACCGATAAAAAACGACAGTGTTACCCCTTATGTTGTTTTTCATGACGACCGATAAAAAACAACAGTGTTACCCCTTATGTTTTTTTTCATGACGACCGATAAAAAACGACAGTGTTACCCCTTATGTTTTTTTTCATGATGACCGATTAAAAACGACAATGTTACCCCTTATGTTTATTTTCATGACGACCGATAAAAAACAACAGTGTTACCCCTCATGTTTTTTTTTCATGACGACCGATAAAAAACAACAGTGTTACCCCTTATGTTTCATTTGATAAAAACGACAGTGTTACCCCTTATGTTTCATTTGATAAAAACGACAGTGTTACCCCTTGTGTTTTTTTTCATGACGACCAAAGAAAAACAACAGTATTGCCCCTAATGTTTTTATTCATGACGACCAATAAAATAACAACAGTGTTACCCCTTATGTTTATTTCATGACGGCCGATAAAAAAACGAATGTTACCCCTCATTTTTATTCCATGTTGACCATTTAGTAACGACAGTGGTACTCCTGTCAACATTTTTGCCGGGATCCGAACCTGAGCTGTTTAGAGCATTAACCTCCGACCTTATCAATGCACCATCAAGGCACCGGATAAAGACTTCACAAAGGTTATACTTGACCTTATAATTCGCATGAAATAGAGATAAGAGGCTTCCAACAGAAGACATCAACCGGACTTGAACCCCGGTCTCCAGGAGGAAAG
Organism: Gadus chalcogrammus; assembly: GCF_026213295.1. Lineage (NCBI taxonomy): Eukaryota > Metazoa > Chordata > Actinopteri > Gadiformes > Gadidae > Gadus > Gadus chalcogrammus. Next base: position 13,423,214 of record NC_079433.1, on the reverse strand, counting down.
CTCACAGCTCTCTACACTTCCCACTGAGATTTGTACTAAAAAAAATTCTGAGGTTATATATGACAGTGCAATAGACATGATAGCATTACGTTTAAAATGAAAGATATTGTGTCTTCAACAGAAATTGAGCCACGGTCTCCAGTGGGTTAGGCAGAGTGCACTCCACTGCACCACTGAGGCGATGACATTACACAATAATCAATCATCAATAAAAAGGATATAAATGACATTAAAATGTATCTGTGCATTTCTATTATTTCCCTTATGGTTTATTTCATGTCGACCAATAAAAAACGAAAGTGTTACCCCTTATATTTTATTTGACAAAGACAACAGTGTTACCCTTTATGTTTTTTTTCATGACGACCAATAAAAAACAACAGCGTTACCCCTTATGTTTTTTTTCATGACGGCCAATAAAAAACCACAGTGTTACCCCTTATGTTTTTTTTCATGACGACCAAAGAAAAATGACAATGTCACCCCTCATGTTCTATTTCATTCTTACTGACCGCCAGAGGCAGTGCTTAACACTGGATGTTATCCATCGCGCATGCGCAGGTCGAGTATTTAATATCAACAAAGTCACACGTGACCGGGGATGACGTCGGGCCGCCCGTCTATATAAGGCCACGTCACTCTCCAAGATGTCCCTTGTTTCTTCTCGCAGTAGCGAATACAGGTTAAGAGTAAGAGATAAGCTTGAATAAAAGCAATATAAGCCGGTGACTCTTTGCCGGTAGCCCTGCAACCGCATGGTTGGAGCCGCGATTTCGTCCTCCAAGGGCTGCGATTAGTCACGCACGGCTATGTTTTGAACGCCGCATACCGGTGTTTTCGCCGGTGAGCTCGGCTCACGCTAGACTAACACAGCGTCTTCATCAGCTGTAGGCTGCTAAGGTAAGTATTCTCTCTGTGTTAGCTTTAAAGTTAAGTAAGATAAGGGGATCCTGTTTTCGGCACCCGCTTAAGCTTACGTTTTGTTTTGTTTGCCTCGCTGCATCGGAGATCGCCATTACCGGCGTCTGCTGCCTTTTGTGGCAACTTTCGTTTAAGTTCATTAAAGGCTCCCAGAGTGTTTTCGCTCGTTAGAGCGTGTACTCCCTTATTTTGAATTAAAGAGCAGAAGCTCCCCATTACGGTCGAGGCTAATGGGTAAATAAGAAAAATTAATTAATTTTGAAAAAAACAAAACAGAACTCTGTTTTTAGTTTGAGTTTCTTACGTTGAGCAGTTTGCTGCACTTTTGTTAAATTATTACTGTTGGGTGCTTTCGCCTATTAGTAACTACTTTACTCTGGGAAAATACTATTTTTTGATAGCTTATTTCCCCCAACATGTTAGGCTCACATGGTTGCCGCACTTGCATGGCTCCACTGCTAGCCCTAGATGGACATGATGAATGCCCCGCATGCCTCGGTGTGGTCCACCTGAGAGAGGGGCTGTCCGACAATCAGTGTATGAATTGCAGTTTCATGCCACATGGGCTGAAAGTGGCAAGACTAGCCGAGGTGGAAGGACCTCAGGTTGAAGGTGAGCTTCCCCCGCCTGGAATAGAACCATTGGTACGAGTACGCTCCCCACCCAGGGCTGCCCCGCCCAGGAAGAAGGCTAGGAAGGCTGACGGTAATGCTGCCAAAGTGGACAAGCTAGTGTCAGAGTTCGCTGAGATTAAGAGTTTGCTCTATAACCTTCAGCCAGTCAGGTTGGCGTCAATCTCTCAGGCTGAGGCTCCAACTACACCAGAATGGGACGGAGATGCTCTGTCTACGAGGGCTTCCTGTAGCCAGTTCTATGAAGACAGGCCGGGACAGGGCGAGGTAGAGGCTTCTACCCAGGCTTCTGAAGGCGGCTCCCAACATGTAGGGAGTGGGTCTAGGGCAGGCTCAGATGCTTCCCCGGCCACGGTTAAGCCAGTGGTCCGAATGGCACTGGCACGCTTAGGGTTGGATGAGGCTCCAGCAGATATCGCCCCAGCTAGTGCATTCTTTAGGCGTGTCCCGCCACAGGATGTTTTTTCTGTGCCTCCCTCCCAGCCATATATTGAGGAGCTTCACAGATGCTGGCCAGACCCCAGATCTCTATCTCATCACACCAGTGACAGCAGGGCCTTGGCTTCAATGCAGAATGCCAGCAAGCATGGACTTGACCGAATGCCAGCCGTAGAGCCGACCATTGCCTCCCTCATCGTGGCACCAGAGGAGGTGTTGAGGCCGAATGCTCGCTGTCCCAGGCCACAGTGTCGCATCACTGATGACCTGTTAACAAAGTGCTATGACACAGCGGCACGTATGGGCCGTATCGGGAACTCCTTGTCCCATTTGATATTGGCCCTGTCTCAGTCCTTGCAATCATCCAGTGTAGATGCTTCAGTGCAGAGTCTAAGTGACACGTCTTTGCAGGCATTTGCCTTCATGACCAGAGAGCTTGGTAGGCTGATGGCGTCGCTCACGCTGGCCCGCCGCCAGGTATGGCTGGCCCAGTCCCCATTATCAGAGCCATGCCGGAGGACCCTCCGCACTCTCCCCGTAGTTCCGGGAGAGCTGTTTGGCCCAGCAGCACAACAGGCCTTGGATCGTGGAATCCAGGCTAACCAGACACGGCAGCAGTTTGCTAGCCTTCGTGGAGCTGCATCCCTACCGAGGCAGCAGCCTCCACAAGGTTATGGCACCAATCGTCCTCTGCCGCTAGCACGTCCTAGTGGTTATTCCAGGACCTCACCAGCTCCTGAGCGACCCTATCAACCCCGTCGGGCTCCCGCAAGGCCAGCACCACAGGCACAGAGGGGTCGGGGGTCGGGGTTTCCCCCCTCCAGGCCCCCAAGAGGGCGTGGGGGCAGGTACTGACGGCTCATGGCCGGGCGTCGGGCGCTTCACCCAGCAGCACCTAATCTGCTGGGGAAGTTGCACTACAGACCCTTGGGTGGTGACCACGCTTTCCCAAGGGTACAATCTCCAATTCCGACACCGGCCCCCAGTTTTCAGGGGGATCAGACTGACTACAGTCAGCGATCCCACAAGGCGACAGGCCCTCAGCCAGGAGGTATCCACCCTCCTGGAGAAGAAGGCCATCGAGATCGTAGATCCTCAGACACAGCAAGGTGGGTTTTACTCAGTGTACTTTTTAGTTCCAAAAAAAGAGGGTGGGTTTCGCCCTATACTGGACTTACGAGGGCTGAACAGTTTTCTGAAAGTATTGCCCTTTCACATGCTAAAGACAGCGGAAGTGCTCCAGGCCGTCGCACGGCAAAGCTGGTTCACATCAATAGATCTAAAGGATGCATATTTTCACGTTCCGATAGCACCACATCACAGGCCATACCTGCGCTTTGCATTCGAAGGGCGGGCCTACCAGTACAGGGTCCTCCCATTCGGGTTATCCCTAGCCCCACGGATCTTCACAAGGTGCATGCGGGCAGCGCTCGCACCAATGCAAGCCACCGGAATACAAATCCTCCCTTATCTGGACGATTGGCTTATTTGCGCTCCAACCCGGCAACAGGCAGAGCAGGACACCACAGCCCTCCTAGGCCATGTGGAAAGGTTGGGTCTTACAGTCAACTACGGCAAAAGTTGTCTAATACCCAGCCAACAGGTACTGTTCCTTGGCATAACCCTGGACTCCGTCCAAATGCTTGCCTTCCCGTCTCCACGGCGGGTAGAGGCCATACTCCAGATCCTCCTGCATTTTCGGGAGGACAGGAGGGTAAGGTACAGCCTTTTTCTCAGGCTGTTGGGAATGTTGACGTCAGTAACGTCAATAGTGCCATTGGGCCTCCTTCACTTGCGGCCGTTCCAAGTTTGGACCAATGGCCTCCACTTAGATCCAAGGTTGCACGGATCCAGGAAGGTCAGGGTGTCCAGTCAATGCCTCCTGGCATTACAACCCTGGAGACGCAGGGCATATCTTGTCAAAGGTGTCGCACTAGGTTCGATCCCCTCACGCCGCGAAGTGGTGGTGACCGATGCTTCGCTCTCTGGCTGGGGGGCAGTGTGGCAGCACAGGGCAGTGAGAGGGCTCTGGAGTGCGCCGCACAGGACACAGCACATAAATGTGCTCGAGCTCCGTGCTATTTATTTAGCGCTCCACCAATTCCTGCCATATTTGAGGGGCAGACATGTTCTGGTACGATGCGACAACAAGTCAGCTGTCTACAATGTGAACCACCAAGGGGGCACAAGGTCGGCTCAGTCATTACAGGTTGCACAGCAACTTCTTGTATGGGCTCTCCCTTACTTTTCCAGCCTCAGGGCTATGTACCTTCCAGGGCCACAGAATACGGTGGCAGACTTTCTTTCACGCCAGAAACCTCGGTCGGGGGAGTGGCGACTCCACCCAGAGGTAGTAGAGGCAATTTGGAGCAAATACGGCACAGCAGAGGTAGACCTGTTTGCTTCAGAGTCCACAACACATTGCCCTCTCTGGTTCTCTCTGTCAGAGACGAGTCCGATGGGACAGGATGCCTTGGCACATCCATGGCCACGTCAACTCCTTTATGCCTTCCCGCCATTTCCACTGATAGGGTTAACTCTACACAGAGTTCAGAAGGGGAACCACAGGCTCCTGCTGGTTGCCCCAAACTGGCCAGGGAGACCTTGGTTTCCAGTAATGTACAGGCTGCTAGACGGAGATCCATGGTGCCTGCCGAAGAGGCGGGACCTGCTCTCACAGCTGGGGGGGCACATCTGGCACCCCAGACCAGAGTGCCTGCAGCTATGGGTTTGGCCCTTGAGGGGCCTGATCCACTTATAATGGAATGCGACCAGGCGGTAGTTCAAACCATTATGGACTCAAGAGCTCCCTCCACCAGGGCACTTTATGCTAACAGGTGGAAGATATTTGCAAAGTGGTGTGAGGTACAGAAAGAGGTACCGGAGTGTTCCTCAGTGCCAATGATACTGCGTTTTTTGCAGTCCTTACTGGAAAGGAAGCTATCTGCTTCCACTTTAAGAGTCTATGTGGCTGCCATTTCATCCAGGCACATTAAGGTTGATAGCCGGACGGTGGGGTCTCATTCTTTGGTGACCCGATTTCTTAAAGGAGCCCAGCGGAGGAACCCCCCACGGGCTGTCAAGGTTCCCTCATGGGACCTACCTCTGGTACTTGGGGCCCTCCGTCTCCCCCCGTTTGAGCCCCTGGACCAGGCGCCACTGAAATGGCTGTCGGCGAAGGTGGCCTTTCTTCTGGCGATCGTGTCAGCCAAGCGTGTGAGCGAGCTTCATGCGTTGTCAGTGAGTGAAGAGTGTATACGCTGGAACTCAGATGGCACAGGGGTGGCACTGTGGCCTAACCCATCTTTTTTTCCAAAGAGGCTGTCTTCGGCCCACTATAATCAGGTCATAGAGCTAGCAGCTTATGGCCCCTCACACCCACCGGATGAGGAAGCTAGTTCAGCAGAACTACTCTGCCCGGTGAGAGCCTTGAGATGTTACATACAGGAAACTGCCGGTTTTCGTCAGTCTGATGGCCTGTTTGTCTGCTACGGGGGCCCGAGGAAGGGGCAAGCGCTGTCCAGACAGAGGCTTTCGAAGTGGGTGGTGGAGGTAATTGAGGAGGCATACAAGTCAAGAGGACTGCCTTTGCCTCTTAAGATCAGAGGCCATTCCACCAGGAGTGTCTCCACCTCCTGGGCAGCACTACGAGGAGTGCCTCTAGGTGAGATTTGTGCCGCGGCCTCCTGGGCTTCAGCGTGCACCTTTGCCCGATTTTACAGGGTCAATGTAGCTGCTCACCACGCAGTGGCTGCAGCTGTTATTCAGGAACCCTCAGGCCCTTCCTAATAGGTGGGTACAGGATTCCTCGTGACTACGTTGGTAATAGTCATCCAGTGTTAAGCACTGCCTCTGGCGGTCAGTAAGAATGAAATAGAACGAGAGTTACGTATGTAACTACGGTTCTATGAATTCTGGATGACCGCCAGAGTTCTCTGTCACTCGGAATCTTGCGAGAAGATTCTGAAGGGACATCTTGGAGAGTGACGTGGCCTTATATAGACGGGCGGCCCGACGTCATCCCCGGTCACGTGTGACTTTGTTGATATTAAATACTCGACCTGCGCATGCGCGATGGATAACATCCAGTGTTAAGCACTGCCTCTGGCGGTCATCCAGAATTCATAGAACCGTAGTTACATACGTAACTCTCGTTTCATTTGATGAAAACGACAGTGTTACCCCCTATGTTTTAATAGATAAATATCGACAGTGTTACCCCTTATGTTTTTTCATGACGGCCGATAAAAAACGACTGTGTTACCCCTTATGTTTCATTTGATAAAAACGACAGTGTTACCCCTCATGTTTCATTTGATAAAAACGACAGTGTTACCCCTTGTGTTTTTTTTTATGACGACCAAAGAAAAACAACAGTTACCCCTTATGTTTTTTTTCATGGCGACCAAAGAAAAACAACAGTGTTACCCCCTATGTTTTATTTGATAAATATCGACAGTGTTACCCCTAATGTTTTTTTCCCATGATGACTGATGAAAAACAACTGTGTATTTATATTTATAACCCTTATATTTTATTTGAGAAAGATTTCTTCTTTTTTTTTTTATATTTATTTTTTCATTACGACCAATAAAATACGACAGTGTTACCCCTTATATTTTATTTGACAAAGACAACAGTGTTACCCCTTATGTTTTTTTCATGACGACCAATAAAAAACAACAGTATTACCCCTTATGTTTTTATTCATGACGACCAATAAAAAAACAACAGTGTTACCCCCTATCATTTATTTGATAAATATCGACAGTGTTACCCCTCATGTTTCATTTGATAAAAACAACAGTGTTACCACTTATGTTTATTTCATGATGGCCGATAAAAACCGACAGAGTTACCCCTCAGGTTTTTTCCATGTTGACCAATAAATAACAACGGCTGACCGACCTAGTTGGTCAGCCTGCCAGAGCCAGCTGCCAGCCGCAGCCAGCGGCCAGTGGCCAGCGGCAGACAGCGGCCAGCCATGGCTGGCCTGTCGTCGCAGCCAGCCAGCCGATACCGGCCGATACCAGCCAGGCGTCGCAGCCCGTCATTACGTTGTATAATTATCATACCATCGAACTAAATCATACAACAATTTTCAAATGAAAGAGGCCGATTGCGTCAGTAAGTTTTACTAAAAGAGCAGAAATGTATCTGACCCTGGAGAAAATCGAACAACCGCCTTCTTGATTAGGCTAACCAGGCGTCACTACTGCTTGTACCACTGCTTCTACATTTTGCACTCATATTAACCTTTATCACTCTATAACGAAGAACTTTGTGCATAACATACCTTATTAGGCTTAATGACATTTAACAAAACAAAAAGGCTATATATAATATATAAAATACATTATTTGAATACGCCCCAAATTACAACTAATATATCACTCTATAACGAAGAACTTTGTGTATAATATACCTTATTAGGCTTACTGTCATTTAACAAAACAAATAGGCTATATAATATCTAAAATATATTATTTGAATCCGCCCCAAATTACAACTAATATATTTTATTGACAGTGATAGACCAACGATTTCATCATTTTAAACTGTAGGCCTACCTCAATATAAAAATATGAAAATAATATTTGCAATAAAGAGCTGTAGGAAGCTTTCGCCAGAGAGCAAGGCTTTCTGGTACTTCAACTGTCGCAAAAAAACCGTTAAGTTACCTTAACATGCAAATTAACTGATAAACGACCGCCCATAGATTTTGAGCGACCAAGCCAGCCAGCGACCGCAGCGACTGAAAGCAGCCACACGAGCGACCTGCGTCGCGACCAATGCGACCTACGACGCGACCAATGCGACCTACGTCGCGACGCACGTCGTTGGCCACTCAGAGAGCTCGGCCTTCCACACTTTTGTGATGAAAATGTGAACGTGGAATATAAATCTGACCAGCCTACGTTTCGTAAATTCACCATGGTTCTAAGGCAGTTATCATATTAAAGAGTAGCCTACATAAGCAGAGTTATGCTATGAATAAAAACGGCACTATTTTGCCCAGCTGTGTGCAGTGCAGTTCAGTCCATATTCTAGACAATCTAGTGATAGCCTACATCATAATTATGATCAGCTTTGACGTAAGGGTCCATTAAATAATAATACACACAATTACACAGAGGGAACAATGGAAAGCAGCGAGAAATGTAATGACTACACTGCAGTTGAGTAACATTGACCACAATCTAACAATTAGGCTCCAAGTTTTCCCCAACCAGCAAATAGGCTTATAAGCAGTAGGCCTACGATTAACAGAACAGTCAACACAGAGTTGACTCCCTGAGGTGACGAAAGATGTGTTGGTCCTAACTTGCATTCTGCCTGCTATAAACTATATAACTAATACTAAACTATTTAATGAAACTATTATGCCCAAATTATTTGGCTACAACATATGAATGAAGCAGCAGTCAGCCAATTGTAGAAAAGACAACACAGTATGATTCAAATATGACAGATTTTATTTATTATGAACCTTTTGTGTGTGTGTGTGTGTGTGTGTGTGTGTGTGTGTGTGTGTGTGTGTGTGTGTGTGTGTGTGTCTCAGAGTGAGTATTATGATGATAAAAATTAAAAAAAGAATAAACAGTGTTGCATACCTCTGGAAAGCACACTTAACATTAACACACTAAACACACTTAATCATTATATTTTTTGCTGTGTTGGCCACCTAGGGAAACACCAGCAGAGACGCACTGGGCAATGGTGTGTGGTGCCGGTCTCCTTGGCAGTGCACCACTCCCCTCTTTAACCTTCCCATACTTGTATTCCCTCAGGGCTCTTTTTGGAGGTCGACCAGTGATGAGTACCCGTCTGCCCCCCAGCAGAGTCTTACGGCGAGCATCAGCGGTAGGCTGCACGCCTCTTTGTGAGCTCATTTCCAGACCTTTTCTTGGCTGCATTTTGATGTTTCGCACAGCAGCACTCCTCAGCTTCCCAAATGTAGACAGTGCTGAGACCAGGTCGCTGTCAGTATGGATTTTATCATAGGATGACACTAGGGATTCTATTGGGGCTTGGAAGGTCTCATGATCCTTTTCAAGCTTGTCCATGAGGCCATCAAACATGGATCTGAGACGACCTTTGAGACACTCAGCAACCAACTCACTTTGAGAGGACGCTCCTGCAGAGGCAGAGCCGTCTAGTGGGGTTGGGGGAGCGGTTGTTCCAGCTTGTTCTTGGGTGCCTATTTTGCAGAAACCCACGTTTATTTCAGATCCTGGCATGTGATTGGCAAAGGACCAAGACGGGAAATACGCACGTGTCTCACACTGTTCCTTGTTGTAAACCTCCAGACGTTCCTGGAGGTTTTCATTTTCAAGCATGGCATCCCCTGATACAGCTCCATACTCCTTCTTGAAAATGGAGTAGTATAATCTGTGAAGGCAATAAATATATATATATATTTTTTTTTTAATAGTATAGCAAAACCTTATTAACAGCTGTCAATGTCTTGCACAAAAGTGTGAGTATTTTTTCATTGAGATGACTACATTTCCTACCTGCAATTAACCAGATCATTGTTTTTGAATAAGCAAATATGAAACTGACCGGTAGCAGAATTGGACGTCTGGACAAATGGACCTATCTGCAGAGGCATGCACACATGAATCCTCCTGCTCCTCCTGGAGGTCATATTTCAGGATGTTTAGGGCTGAGAAGGGGGAGTGCCCACTCTGAAAAAGTTTCACCAGCTTCTCCACGGTCTCTCTGGCCACATCCCCCTGCTGTAAGGATTCGGAACCACCAAGGCGGTGGTTGTGGTGATGTTTGATGGTCACATGCAACAATAATCCCTCCTGAATATGAGTATCAATAGATCTATAGAACATGGAAAGGAAACATGAGCATGTAACCTGGATTAAACAGTATGTCATGTTCATCTCTAAATTATCATTCTGTTATGTGCAATAGCCAACCTGGACTTCCTGTTATCCCTATGGCAGTGCTTTTTCAACACAAGGTAGAGCCCAGCGGGACAGTGTGTGTTTCTTTTGGTGTAAGCCGTCTGCCTTGTCTTGAGTTGGCATCTCATGTCAACCTTTGAACATAGAAATGCTTCATTAAAGCCTTGACTATTTAAACAATTAAAAAAGACAAGAAACATGACTATTGTAAATCTTACTCGATAGCTGTTGCGCCGAACTTTATCCTCTGTCATAGGATACGTTTTGTCCACTCTTAAGGTCACTCTTGATGACCGTTGGAAGTCCTCCAACCAGGTCTCTGCCTCCTCTCTGGTGGCCAGTTTAAGCTTTAAGGAGGCTGTGAAACCCCTCTCCAGGGGTGTGTATTTGCAAATGAAATTGCAGTGACCCTCAGGCAGAAGTTGCTGTTTAAATAAATGAAATATAATGTTAGTAAATCAACCATATTATTGTAAAAGGGAAACTTACAATCAACTCTTTATTTGCATTGTAGTAGAAAAAAAGTGCAGGTCATTGGTAGAGATGAGAACCGATCAACACAACGAACAACGCACCCTAACTGTAAGCCTAACCTTAAACATTCAATACCTGTGTCGATACCTGTGCCAAAAGTATTTATGACTGGAGCATCGCTCCCTGTCAGTTGACTTATACCTAATCCTCACCTCAAGATGATCCGGTATGATGTTCGCCAACTCCTCCTTTGCACAAATATGACACCAGCGACACTTAACTGTCATGGCCACACACACACACACACACACACACACACACACACACACACACACACACACACACACACACACACACACACACACACACACACACACACACACACACACAATAAATATAATCGGTCATATTTGAATCATACTGTGGTGTTTTTTCTACAATTGGCTGCCGCTTCATTCATCTGAGATGGTTGCACCAGCAGAACGTAAGGTCCCTCTTAGGCTACGTTGAACGTAAAACGTCCAAACTTTCGACTTTACACTACTAAAAAAATAGCAGTTGCACTAAACAGATAGTTTTAACGTAACACTAAGTTATAACTTATATTTTACACCTCCCCTCTAGCTGGTGTAAGTTCCATTCTAACGATAAAGACCGTTAAAAGATTACAACACAAAGGATGACTATTCGTTTTGAGCAATTAAATGGGAAGAGGAGTTTCAACGCGGTTTGCGCCGGGAACGGATGTCCGTGATCATATCGATTCATTTCCTTCAGTATGTTGATTTATATGCACAATTTCGGTTTTGCCGGGCGGAATTACTGAGAATAACCGGCCTTCTTGACAACGACCTGCAGCACAACACAAATCGAAATTCGGCTCCAAGTCCAGCGATGCAAGTGTGTTTGGCTCCGAGATATTTTTCCGCTGGGTCCTTTCAAAACCTATTGGTGACTCGGTCCAAATAAAAACAACTCGAGCCCACATACAAATCAACATTTCAAGAGCAATTCCATACAATGCATAGCCAGGTCAGACAAAAACTCACGACACACACAACGAATAGCATACAAAGCATATTTATTTATTGATTATAAAATCCGCCATCAAATAGCTTAACCTCACGCCTATACCGTCCAAGTACATTTTAGAGATAAATGACAGTTTTGTTTGCCCTCTCAATTGGGGGCTACTGCTAACGCGTCTTTCTTCACTCGGATAAGGTGGAAACTTGCCAGTACTTCCTGTATACATTGGTGGCTGTCAAAGATTGGCTTGAAATTATTGGTACAATTTACGCACTACTAGTAACGTTACAACTTAAGTTATGGTGGTGCAACCAACATTTACAACATCTTTAGTTAGGGTTAAGGCGGACTTTACACCCGAACTTATGATCGGCTTTACGTTCTGCTGGTGCAACCGACTTGAAGCCTACTAAAAATGACCATCATGCGTTTACTTTGCTAATAACTTGGACAAAATAGTTTCATTAAATAGTTTCTGTTAAGCAGGCAGATTGCAAGTTAGGACCAACACTCTCGTCCCCTCAGGGAGTCAACTCTTTGTTGACTGTTCTGACACACACGCGCACACACACACACACACACACACACACACACACACACACACACACACACACACACACACAACACACACACACACACACACACACACACACACACACACACACACTCTAACACCCACAAAGTAATTACTAGTAATGTTTAACATACAGTTAATGTATCTGCTACACGCGCCTGCCATGAAATTGGAAAAAATTGACGGAACGGACTTATCACTGTTGGAATGAGTTCGTTTACTTCTGTTGCGGCGGACTTGCCGACAGCCTACGAAAAAAAGATTCGCCTGCCGGGTCATGTGACTTCCTCATCTGCTTCCGGAGGTCAGAGTTGAGTATACCGGTATGCTCTATGTAACCATCCACATGAAGAAGGTTATATGTCCATGGTCATAACATAACAAATGATGAATATCGTTTGAGATAACGTCTTATAGGGTAAGAATACAACCAGAGGCATGTCTCTAATAAACAAATAATGCCAGACACGACTTGTTAGCATGAATGTTTAAAAGCTAATTGCTGCGACATCAACCTATGACAGTCTTCAGTCTTTATTGTGATAAATTCAGCTACCAAATGTGAACATCATCTTATCTGAAAGTGTGATTTTAAGGTCAAGGAACGGTTGTCAAAGTAATTGTGACGTGGAGAATCGTATTCGCCACCGTTAACCACGGATGTGTCAATACATAACACCTCAATGGTCAGATAGTCAACAACACACAATGTCGTCGTGGACTGGTTTAGTTAACGCGTCTTCGCTTGTTTATCCGATTTTCTAGTGTTTGTTGCTGCTTGGGTCGTGATGAGCGTCCCGTCCATACTAAGAACAGCTGCTCGAAACTTCCTCCCGCCGGGGAGAGGCTCCAGCCGGCTCCGCTGCCGGGCATTGTCTTCCTGCAGCAACACAAGGTGAGCTTCATCTGGAATATACACACCTTTGTTGAGGTCTGCTACACACCCGTGCCATTGTAGAGAGAGACGTCAGACTGTAACGAAACCCGTGTGGATCGTTTGGGGTTGGAAAAAAAAGACAACAATACGTGTCAAACTTGCCAGGTTTCCTATTGTGATTGACTTGGAGATATTTGGAGCTGGCTGACCGAGCGGGGAAAGTCAATTTGACTCGGTAGTAGTGGTGTGTTTGATTGCTTTTGGGCTAATGCCATCATACCTTGTGAATGTCATGCCTTAAACTGAACCCTCTGCTTTTTCCCAATTTTAGAAAAATGTCTTCCAAAAGACAAATGGACCATCTAGAAAAGACTTCTAAAGACTACAGGCAGAATGTAAGTTGTTTTTGTTTTTATGGTTTGTCGTATCATTGATGCTTGATATTAATTTACGGTCGGTTATTTACTTTCAGGCTGTTTATCCGGCTCAAGTGTGCGGCATCATCCAGGAGTCTGACACCGTGAAGCGCCTGAGAATCTCCGTCCATCCAGACTTCACCTTCAAGGCAGGGCAGTGGTGAGGACTTAATAACATCATCTGACGCCCCCCTTGTAATTTCCTTGACAAGAGGGATTTATACACCGGATTTATAATTATTTATTTTCATGGACGGTATATGCTGTCAATCAGCACAATAATGACAGGAACATTAATAGTTTATGTTCTTAAGAAATACAAACAGATTAATATGTGATCAGTTAGAACATTGTTTTTCTATTTTGTAAGTGTACAAATGCAATTTTACCAGGCATAAGAATTTGTGAGTGGGGATCTGGGGTCAAGCTAACAAGGACAAATTCTAACCAAAGCTGAACTCAAAATGTACTGGAACCTAGTTGTTATGTACCCATTCGTTTAGGTCATGCTACAAGTCCACCACAAGAGGGCAGTATTATTTAAGATTTTGGCCCCTTAAAAACTAATCTAGGTTTTTAAATTGTTAACATTAACTCCCATTCACCCTTTGTTATTTCCCAAAGGTAATGCAAATTCCTTGAGCAGTGTAAACTTTTAGATTTCTTGCTTCTTAGTACTTTCTTAAGGCCACAATAGAAGAGGTATTTGTGTGGATACCCAACAGAGAACGGGTGAAGAGAGAACATGTATGATATCACTGCACACTTAAGCAGCCAAATGAGCCAAATAAATATCTATAGCATCAGTTGGAGAAAAGTCACTACATTTCATACAATACTGGCCTCCTGTAACCATGGAGCCGACCCACTGAGCTCTTCAAGCAGCCATGTGTTTAAGCAGAGTGGAACATGACTAGCGAGTGTGGTGTGAACGCCGGGCCATACTGCAGGTGGGCGGCGCTGGTGAGACCCGGCACTGAGTCGGCCCGTTGCCACGGCGGCGGGGGATAATGAATGGAAATGGATGGAAATTCTTGATTTTATTTATATAGAAAATAAGAATAGGGTTTTTCTCTGCGGAGGCAAAAATATGGAAGCATGTTTTCTCGTCTGTCTCCAGGTGGGAGAAGAGCACGTGTGTGTGTGTGTGTATGTGTGTGTGTGTGTGTGTGTGTGTGTGTGTGTGTGTGTGTGTGTGTGTGTGTGTGTGTGTGTGTGTGTGTGTGTGTGTGTGTGTGTGTGTGTGTGATAGATGAAGTGGTGTGTCTGTACTACAGTTAGATGAAGTGTGCGTGGGCGGCACATATGTTGTGCATATTTGTGCGGCGGATCCATATTTAATACGGCCCAGAGGGCCGCCGACCCGCGGTCACTCCTCGCCAGCAACAGCGGGGTCTTTGTGCTCCAGCCGGCTGAGCGAAGCGCTCCACTCCCCGCTCCCCCCCGGAGCCCGGCGCGGTTCTGCCGCTCATCAGGAGCGACCAACGGGACGGGACAGTAGGGTTGCTGTTGTTTCCCAGTTATGAGACGGGAACAAACCTATTTCCTTCCTGCCGTCGACTGGGTTGCTAGGATAAGCCACCCCACACCGACGCACGCCTGTGTACTCTACTCATGCACCCACCCACACACACACTAACACACTCTAAGCTGAGGGTCAAAGGATGACGCCCTTCCCTCATTGGCGTGGTAACCCTGAGACACGGCTTGTGTTGGTCGGGGCATGAACTCGCCAGCAAGCCGTCGAAGGGAGGGAGAAGCAAAAACAATGGCTGTTTGTTGTTATTATCACCATACGGTCGCTGGACAGCATTTGTTATTTTCTTTATTTGGAGCTGGAATTGGGTTTAGCAAACTGAACAAGGGTTCAACGTGCCCAAAGGCACCGCTTCTCTTGTCATGACTTTGCATGTAAATTATAATCGGTTGTCAGGGCAACAAGAATTGGCCCTCTAAACGTGTGTGTGTGTGTTTGTTTTGTGTGTGTGTGTGTGTGTGTGTGTGTGTGTGTGTGTGCGTGTGTGTCTGCGCAGGGTGGACTTCTTCATCCCCGGCGTGGAGAAGGTAGGGGGTTTCTCCATGTGCTCCTGCCCGGGCCTGCTCCAGAGGGAGGGGGTCATTGAGCTGGCGGTCAAAAAGGCCCTGCACCCCCCAGCCCACTGGATCCACACCGCGGTGAGGCCAGCCCTGAGGTCAACGCTTACTGGTTGTCTTTTTAACCTGTAGCCTGGTGCCCTCGTCTCCTGTTCATTCCCATGAACATTGATTTCCCTGTCCTTTTTCATTGTGGAGCTAAAGTTCACGTACACACAGAATCGAATGGCTCCTTTGGTGCAGGAATGGAAAGGGGTTTGATTTATTTGCAATGCGTTGGCACAGGGGGAAAATACATGGTAGTTGTTTAATGTAATAAGATTTTGTGTAAAAGGAAAATTATGTTATTGTCCAACCACACTCATTAATTAGTCTGGATTGACATTCAGGTGATGAATTTGTTTGTTCTGAGACTACATTGTTTTGAGTTAAAACCAACGGTTGTGTTATGTAAATCTGAGGAAAAAACGGACTATAAAGGTTGAATCTCTGAGTGCTCAATCACCAGTCACGTGTTCTTATGAATGCACCATAGCTATCATTTTGTAGAATTTGATGTGTTCTAAAGATGTGTGGGTGCATGCAACACAGAAAACAGTGACACATAAGGCATATAAAGAGTACAAGGTTTTGGTGTGTGTGTGTGTGTGTGTGTGTGTGTGTGTGTGTGTGTGTGTGTGTGTGTGTGTGTGTGTGTGTGTGTGTGTGTGTGTGTGTGTGTGTGTGTGTGTGTGTGTGTGTGTGTGTGTGTGTGTATGGGGCAGATGGCAGGGGAGCGCTTGACATGGTCAGATGTTACCGATGATGGTCCGGCCGTCATCAGAGGTGACGAGGACATGCGGTGAGAGAAAGAGGAAGTGAGTGATTGAGATGAGCCCCGCTCGGGGGGGTCGTGTAGGGGTCACCGCGTGGGCAGCCTGTGCGAGGTGGAGTAATGTCAGCCAATCGCCTGGGGTCCTGCGGTGCTGCTGCTGCTTAAGGAGCTGGGCCGGATTAATGTCCCCCACAGCCTCAATTGTGCTCGGAGGTATTGAATGGTCGGAGTAACTTGAAACAAAATGGTTTTTCGTTAATGTCGTTTTGAAGTTTATTTGCGGGGATTTCAGTATTTAAATAGCTGATAGTTTGCACTGGAAACATAAAGGCTGTTTCAAGTGTTCTTTGTAACCACAGTTGTTATAATCTCTCTCTCTCTCTCTCGCTCTACCTTTTTCTCACTCGGGTTCTCGCTTTCCCTCTTTCGCTTTACCTCTCATGCTATACCTCTCGCTCTACCGCTCTCTCTTGCTCTCTCGTTCTACCACACACGCTTTACCTCTCTCTCTCTCGCGCTTTATCTCCTTCTCTCTCTCTCTCTCTCTCTCCCTCTCCCTCTCAACCTCTGTGTCTGTAAGTGTTTGATGATGGTACCTAGTGACTAGCGGGGAGAAGTGTGTCAGTTAGGCACCACGACGTGGTGCAGTACTTAAGAGACCCGGTGCATTGTGCTTCGGGGATTATTGGCTGAACCTTTTACCGGAGAAGAGTAAATGTAAGACTACAAAACGCAGAAGCAGTGCTTTTTTTCGACTTCAAGAAGCCCACAATCATTCCCAGGATGCTTAAGCACACAGCTCACATTGTTCCACTCGCATACGTTCCGATTGTGTGCGTGTGTTTCTGTGAACTTGGACGCACATACGAGCGGATTTGAAAGCCTCTTCGCTGTGCGGACCTCCCGAGGCTAGCGCCCGTGGTTCGGAGGAAGGCTTGTCCACCCCTTATTGCATCCAGCGCCGTCGCCCGGCTGCGCTCGCCTCCTTAAGAGAAGAGACGGCTCACACGGAGAGCACACTCTAACCTTCTCCGCTGAAAAAAGGCGCAGTGTGTGTTCCAGCGCCGCCTCGGGGCTCCTCGTACTGCCTGTTGTTCTCTAACCTTTTCCACCGTTGTGTTCCTTGTCTCTCCATCTCTCTCCCCCGCCCACGTGTTTGCCTGCCGCTCCTCATCTGACTCTTCTCTCCCCCCCCCCCCCCCCCCCCCCCCCCCTTCCCCCACAGTGCACGGTGGGCGCCCACGTCGCCATGCGGGTGGGGGGGAACTTCTTCTTCGACCCGCGGCCCGCCGACCCCCCCGCCGACCTGCTGCTGGTGGCCGGGGGCGTGGGCATCAACCCGCTCTACTCCGTCCTGCTGCACGCCGCCCACCTCGCGCGGCAGCACCACGCCTCCGGGGGGCGGGACTACCGCATGGGCTCCGCCCACATGCTCTACAGCGCCAAGAGTGTGCAGGAGCTGCTGTTCAAGGTACGCACACTGTGTGTGTGTGTGTGTGTGTGTGAAAACAAGTCATTCCAAACTATCTCCGATCAATGCAATGTTCCGCCTCAACAGTGGAACGACGTCATTTATTTTGTTTCCATCGTGGAGAAGAGAGACGCAATTTAAAAAAAAAACATTTAAATTCTCTCGCCGCTCTCGTGAGAGCAAAGGCAAGTTATCTCTGAATAGCGGCGCTAGATTGAGCACGCAAGGGAACGCACAAATGAACCGGGGAACCGACCGCCATCCATCTTCCCCGGCCCCCCCCCCCCCCCCCCAGAACACCATCTTGGAGCTGAGCCGAGAGTTCCCCGGCCAGTTCTCCTGTGACCTGCGCGTCACGGAGCCCTCCCAGGACCCCGCCCGGGACCAGGACATCCTGCCCGTCACCCGCCGTGAGTACACACCGGCGCACACGGGGTCGGCGGTAATCGAAACGGGGAAAAAAAAAATACTTTAACAACCTCTCAGCCAGCGCCACCTGGACTCCCATCTAGGGATGGACCGCGGCCAGCCCTGCTTAGCACTCAGCGACACCGGCGGGGCAAAGGCAGGTAGCCACTGGCGCCGGCTAAACGCCTCACCGTGGAGCCCCTGTAAAAGTTTCGGGCTGTTTAGTTATTGGCAGATGCTATTAAATCGGATACATTTCATCAAGGAGCAGATGGGGGGGGTAACGCATCCGACGCCCCAGCTACACCCACTACACTATCCTGGCCTTGCGGCCTGCCAAAGGGCCCTTGAGCCTGATGGAAAGCAGCTGTTGTGTCATTGTGAAGAGGCGTTGGAGCAAAATCAATTTCATGGCTCGAATTAACCGTGCGTGCGCACCCTGCTGTGCACGCACGCACACACATTTGTTTTGTTTGTTGATTGAGTTACCGTCAGGTTGGCGGACAGTGTGTCCGTCCCGGTCGATCTACATGCAGCCCCGTCACTCACCCCCCCCCCCCCCTGTTCTCCCCCCCAGGTGGGAGGATCACGGAGGCGGACCTGCGGGCTCACGTGGACCCCCAGAGGACCCTGTGCTACCTCTGCGGACCCCCGCCAATGATCGAAGCCATCTCCCAGTCCCTCATAGACCTGGGCCTGCCCAAGGACCGGATCCTCTTTGAGAAGTGGTGGTAGAACTCAGACCCCCCCCCACACACAGAACTCAGACCCCCAGAATCCCACTGGGCAGAGAACCCACTGGACACAGCCCTATACATCTATATTTTAATTTTTTAATTTTTAATTTAAATCCTGAACGTGATGTTCTGGCCAAGGATGCAGCAGTACAACATGGGTTTACACCTTCAGATTATTGCAGGACTGCCACGCCTCTACTGTAAGAACATTTATACATGAAAATATATAAGCATATGCTTGCCTGTATGTGAACAGAGTCCGAACAGAGTAAGCAAGCCTGCAGCTGCTGCACCCTGATACATGGAGAGAACACCCAGGGACTTGGCCTTCTTTTCTGGATTCAGTTGACGGCGTTGCAGGCTGACCAGACTCACAAACACCCCAGCAAGGCAGTGCTTGGCTGAAGACTGATGCACTTATTGACCTGCAGTGCAGCAGGGGACCTGCCTTTGAGCCCACAGGACTCTTGAGTGTGGATTAGAAACGGCCTGGCCCCTTCCTTTTACACTGTGCAACATGTCTGCCGTTACGTTAGACAAATATCTTCAATCTCTCCTCTATTTAAATACCTCAGAAATGTGATATTATGCAAAATGTGTTTTTTTTCTTTTTGATGCAATCAAAAAAAACGATAATGTTGTATAATGATGCCTGTGTACTGTTTTGGTACAGTGATTTAAAAGACTGAGGAGTATTTTTATTTTGTGCAAGTAAAGATTTTAACAGGGAGGTAAAGCTGCCGGCTTGAGTCTTCTTTAGTCAGAAAATAACGTATTCTGTTAGACAATTACGCCGGAAGGCCAATTTTTAGAGTGAGAAAATGAATTTCTCACTTTAAAAATGATTGGCGACCATCCTCATCTTGCAACCCCACTCACACGTATACTGAAACGCATGTGCACGTTAAATGCCCATTCCCTCCTATTTTTTTCTTCTTCTTCCCATCACGCTTGTTTGAACGCAATCACACATCCCCCCCCCACCTACCCACCCACGCACCTGTACACAGAAATGGGTTCTCATTTCAGGTGGGCGCCAGAGTCTCCCATGGTGCACCGTAATGGAAGCTCTAGGAGTGCTCTGATTGGTCAGGATCAGCGAGCGTCCCTCAGCGAGATGGGAGCGATGTTCTCGTTCTCCGCTCTCGCTCGGCGGGGGGGTCATGTTGATGGAACTCATTTTTGAGTTATCGCTGCAAATTATCCTCGCACGCCGGAATACACTACCCAGATCTTTAACATGGAGGCAGAACGGCGGGAGGAAAGGGGGTTGTTTTTTTCCGCCAAGGATGATTTATTTGACACCTGTGCCTCTATTTAAAGATGGTACCATCACACCACTTACACATAACACAGGTGCTCGGGAATTAAGCGATACAAAAAAAGAATCGGTTTATATCTAGTTCAATCAGCCAACCTAACCTTAGCCGGAAATCAATTTATTACTTCACCGACGCCAATAAACTCACATCCACTGTTTCCACATTTCGTCTGATTTAGTGTTTTTTCCTTTCTTAATAATATGCTTCACATATAAAAATATGATTCCTGTGACATCATTACTCCCTTATGTTTGTACGGTCCTAGATAAGAAGGTTAAACTACAGGGATTTGAAGAACAGAAAAGTTAAGGCTTGGGCAGGAAACCTGCTTTACTTTAGTGTGTGGCATCCAGATACTCCTCAAAGGAGTGGGATTTAAAATTAGCAACATTGACCCAAAGCGGTGAAACAGTAATTACCATATACAGGGAGCTAATGGGCTACAACCTCAAATAAAGGCTCATGTGCTAACACTCTACGCGGGCCAGATTTAAGACATTAGCCACAGCACTACAGAAACATCATACTGGCAATGGCCACAGATAATATACTCCACCGAACATAACTCCAATTAATAATTTTTTTGAAAGGGCTCAACCATTTTAAAATCCCACTCGGGTCCCTTGGTTTTACTTCAGCAAACCCCAGAGAAGAGCGCTCTCTCGCTCAGCTGGGGTTTGATCCTATCCTTCATCTCCTCCTCGAGCCCACTGTCCGCCCTCTGACACACGTCCGTCCATCTCACACTCTTCTCCTGCTTGGCCGTCGAGGCCCAATCCACCTCGGCGCACTCCTCTTCCTGGTTGCCGTCGGAAACGCTTCCTCCCTCTGACAGCGGTGGCGAAGAATCTGTTTGGAGTTCCGCCTCCTTCATTATCGCCTCCTCACCTCCCCAGGTGCCTGCTCCCTGGCACCTCTCCTCCTCCCGCTCCTCTTCCTCCACCATTAACCCTCCTTCCTCCTCCTCCTCGTCCTCCTCCTCTCTGGTGTTGCCCAGCAGCTCGTCCACCTCGCTCTCTGAGACGGGGGAGGCGCTCTCCCGCTCCTTCTCGGGCGTCTCGCTGCTGTAGCTCTTCCGGGCCTTGCTGCGACCTCGCAGGTTCAGCATCTGAAAAGACAAACGGCTCCGTTTGGACACGCTTCCTCTCTCTCGCAAACCGGCTCCTCCTCCTCTTTCCTCTCTTCACAACTCACTAGACATAACGACAGAAGAACCTCCTTGATGCCTGGGTCCCTGGTAGGGCACGCAGGCATGGACTCTTTGTCTATTATTAGATATGGAACAAAAAAGGCAGAAAGTACTTTTTTTGTACGTTTTCCTGTACATCCCGCATTTAGCAACGTGACTGATGTTTAACGGCCCCTCCCGCGCGACGCTTCGCCTAAAGGCGGCGCGGACGGCGACAGATGTTTGAGTGGACCGGGTGAGACCGCCGGGGGCACCCACCTTGAAGTCTTTCCTCTTGCGCTGCAGCGTAGGCCTCTGAAGGAACAGGATCTGCTTGGTTGACAAACTGCCGTCGCTGTGAGAAAGACGACGAAGGAGAAGAAGAAGAAGGAGATGATGAGGGCAGCACCTTAGTTATTTCATACCGGCTGCTGTCATGTTACGATCGGCGGAGCGGCGGTGTTTGCTAGCTGGCGTCGCCGCCGTCGTTTCTACTCAAAGGTTGTCGTGTGCGACGTGGAAAAGTTTAGCAGACAGGAGCAGCCTCTCTCGTCAATAACAAAGCGTTTGCTCACAGCCGGGGGGCGGTGCGTTTCAAAGCCGCCCGAGCAGCGTGTGGTGTGATGGTGATTAGTCAGATCTCTCGCTTTCCACGCACTTTGTGAGCCTACCCTGTCAATAAACCCCCCCCCAACACCACAGACGATAAACACATCCAAGATGTCAGAAAGACTTTTAATGGAAGACGTCACTAAACAGGCACTGGTAGAACAAAACACACCCTCAGTCCTCTGAGATACCTCTTGTGTTTGTGGTAAACATACATCCACAGAAAAGACATACTGGGACTGGAACAGAATCAATGCCCATGTGCTTGTGCTGCACTGTCGGCAAGGGATGGGAGGGGCGGGGGGGTCAGAGGTCTTCACCTGTTTGTCCTGACAACAGGTGTTGGCAACACACACATCAGCCTCCAACCGTAGGGAGCCAGGGATTGGAGCAGGGGGATGTAGTCCGTCCTCACCACGACACCCTGGGCAGGAGACAGGGCACAGAGGATTAACCCCTTACCTCCCCCAATCCCTTATGTGACTCTTGTGTTGTGCACAGATGAATCATTCAGTGATTGATGACAGAGGGGCGCTTTAAAGGACACCAAAGTGTACTGAAGTCTCCCGAGGGACCACGCACATCCACCACCGTCCACTGTTCCACCACGATGGCGTCGTAGGAGGTGGCCGTGCTTTCCTCGGCGGGGCTCTGGAAGATGAACACACTGTCCACGGACGATATCCCGCTGTCTGGAGAGAGGGAGATAAGAGTGAGTGTGTGTGTGTGTGTGTGTGTGTGTGTGTGTGTGTGTGTGTGTGTGTGTGGATGATGGAGTGTGTGTGTGTGTGTGTGTGTGTGTGTGTGTGTGTGTGTGTGTGTGTGTGTGTGTGTGTGTGTGTGTGTGTGTGTGTGTGTGTGTGTGTGTGTGTGGATGATGGAGTGTGTGAGGACGAGGGGTAATGATAGCGTGCGACGGGGAAGAGAGTGTGTGATAGAGTGTGTGAGGGAGGGTGGCAGCAGAGCGCGTGATAAGAGTGTGTGTGTGTGTTAGAGAGCGGTTCGGTGATGGTGTTTGAGTGAAGGTGCGAGGCATGGGGATAGAGGGAGGGGGCCGGGGGGAGGGGATTGGAGTGAGAGGGACAGGACGCGTTTGTTTTGGAGGAGAAAAAGTTCAATTCCATTCCAATCTCAGACAATTGATCCCCTTCCCCTGCTGGCTTAGGCTGCATCATGCCATGGGGTATCAACAGGGACTTGACTCCGTGAGCCTGGACTTACAGCTCATAACGCCCAGCAAATTGTCCGCTAGCGTAGAAAAATATACTTTCAGCCTGGGCAAGTGTCAGACTTATCGTAAAATTGCCCTTTTGTTCTTCACTGGTTGTCGCATATCTTCTAACGTGCTCCTCTGCCTCAGCCCGACGCCTGGTACCGCCACGCGTCCGGCCGAACAATGAAAGGCCGATCATGAAAGTCCCGACTCTTCCATGTTTTGTCATCGCAGTAGTGGAACGAGCACCTTGTGGACGTCAGGACCGCAGACTCGCTCACAGGCTTCCGCAAAAGACTCAAGATGCACTTGTTCAGAGTTGACCTAGACTCTGCACAGCCCCCCCCCCCCCCCCTACCCCCCTCTTCGGCCATTATTGTATGTTGTATGACCTCGCACTAAGCATTATCTAGCATCTTAGCCTAGCTATTTTGGTTTTAGACAGGGAATGGGTTAACCTAACAATTGGTAGTGCTTGGCCCTTGGTTCTACAATGGACGCTTTGGATAAAGGCGTCTGCTAAATCCCCTAAACGTAATGTGATCCCTGTCTGAGATATGTTTATTAGACAAGAAAGCTTCCTAATTACACAGGTAATCTCCAGGAGGATATCATTGGCCTAAAATCTTGCATTGCCAGGCAAATGTCATTCAACAAATAATAATTGTATGGCGTCACCTCGATATACTGAGGCTGCCATTCGATTGGCTATGAGTCCAGAATATGTTGTTCCCTAGAAACAGCCCACTGTGGCTCTGCCCTTTCGCTATCGGAAATCCCCCAAATGCCACCAGACTGCGCACCGTTGTCGTCGGCGAGGTGGAAGAAGCCGTCGATGAGGCGAGCGCCGCTTGTGAAGTGCTGGGTCATGTGGTCCAGCCAGTGGGCGTCGACCTCGGTGGTTAGCCCCGCCTCCTTTTGTATGCAGAGTGGCACCCTGAGGGAGTAGAACCTGGACGAGTTCTCCAGCTCCCCCGTGTGGTTGTACAGCGCAAAGAGCTGGGTCCCTGAGACACACACACACACACACACACACACACACACACACACACACACACACACACACACACACACACACACACACACACACACACACACACACACAGAGACACACACAGAGACACACACAGAGACACACACACAGAGACACACACACAGACACAGACATAGACACTCACAAACACACACACACACACACACACACACACACATACACACAGAGACACAGACAGACACACACACACACACACACACACACACACACACACACACATAGACACAGACACACACACACACACACACACGCACACACACAGAGACACACACACACACACACACAGACATACACTCACAAACACACACACGCACACACACACATTCACACAGAGACATACACAGAGACACAGACACAGACACAAACACACAAACACACACACACACAAACACACACACAAACGCACAAACAGAGACACCGACCCACACACACAAAAATTAACTACAAAGGCCTTGAGTCAAGGCTGGCTCCAGAACTAGGGGTGGGAATTCCCCTGGATGGCTGGAAATTGGATGAGCAGAAACTGGGATTGGCATTCATAAATTAATTTAGCATTTTAATAATTTCCCAGAAGTCTCCAGCACTCTACCCATTCAGGGGGTTGCAGTCGGCTACCGAACAGACCGGCGGCTGAACCAAACACAGGCGGGGCCCTGTACTCACGTCCCAGCGTGTGGGCCCCCACCGGGGGCAGCGGGTCCGCAGCCTTCTCCTCCGAGCTCTTGGTGTTCCACACGTGGTTGTTGTTGTTGAGGCTGGCCTCCACGCGCTCGTGGTCCTGACCCTCCGGGTAACCCAGGTTACCGTTCTCCTCGGGGGCCCCGGGCTCCAGCAGAGGGGAGCCCGGGTGTGTGTCCGCGGGGTCCGCTAGCCGGCACTCCGCTCTCCTCCTCCCGGCCCCGGGGGGGCTGTAGTGGTCCCCTGGAGGGCCGGGGTCCGGGGTCTCGGCGGAGGCGAGCGGGCAGAGGCCCCTGGAGGCCCTCAGCACCTCCCCGCAGATGTGTGTCGGCCCCCCGGCGCCCTCCTTGTCGGGTTGCGCCCGGTGGGGGTCTTGAGGTATCGTCGTTGAGTGGGTGGGGTCGTGGGGGACGGCCGCGCGGAGCTCCTCCTCCGGGGCGGGCCTACAGTTCTGTCCCGGGACGGGGCAGGACGGGTCGTAGTCCGGGTCGCCCGTCGGGCCCCCGGGGTCCTCTGGGCTCGTCCCGGCCCGGTCCGACGGCGTGCGCTCGGGGTCCGAGGCGTCCCGGGACGGCTGGGCGGGGTCCGAGGGGCTGCTGCCGGAGCTGAAGGCGTGGCGGTGGATGGGGGAGGGGCTAGAGTGCAGCGAGGACAGGTCCTCGGGGTCCCAGGGCCCCAGGAAGCAGGGCCCCCCGCCGGGCTGCTGGAGGAAGCCCACGAACGTCACGCCCTGGTCGGATACGTCCTGGATCTGAGGGGGCGAAACGGCGCGTTTAGCGATTCAAATGTATAGGTATCTATTTGCTCACCAGTCCGTTCAAATCTCCAAAACGATCATTCACATTCATCCAAACCATACCTGTTATGAAGGGCTACGAGCTAAGCAACATGTGTCAGCATCCTGTGCCAGGGTTCTCTATAAATACAACGCCCTCCTCCACATGCCACCGCGTGCGTCAGAACGGTAATACGGCAGTGCACAGTAAACCACTGTGCGCTGCCGTATACAAATGGCTCCGGCAGTCATACAGGAGATGCTTTTATTCAAAGTGATCATTGAGATACAGGAGGTAAGGCTTCAGACATTGGGGATCACCCAGTGCCTTTACTTGGGATTTGAAGACCCCAGTATGGTCATTACACCATACTGTCCATTAAGATAAGCTAGCATGGATTTGGACGCCATGCATACATAAACAGTACACATCTCCTATATATATCCAACATGTCTTGCTTGTGATGTATTTCTCCTCTACACCTAAAAGGTTCTGCAATCTTATTTACATTGGAGCTATTAGAAATACTTCATTTGCACGCTCCCACTCTCACACACACACACACACACACACACACACACACACACACACACACACACACACACAGACACACACACACACACACACACACACACTCACACACACACACACACACACACACACACACACACACACACACACACACACACACACACACACACACACAGGCAGAGGAGTTGTTCTGCAAAACAACAGCCAACCTAATCATCCGCGAAGATCAAATATTCAAATGACAAAAGGACCTCATTATCTTAGCAACGTGCGTGTGTGTGTGTGTGTGCGTGTGTGTGGGCCTGCTTCCTGCAGAGCCTGCATAGTTAATTGCCAGTTGATATTTGGGCTGACAGGCTCGACAGAGAGAAATCAACATGCAAACTACCGTTGAACAATAATGATACCCATCTTTTTCCCATTACCTACCAAGATTGACAATCTACTCCTTCCACACACGCACACACACACGCATACACATTGAGAAAAGAAAAAAGACACAAACGACTCATGGTCAAAAAGAGGAAAGCACCTCCATTTAATATCCTAATAAATACTATAAATGTATTCGGTTTGACATATTGGAACTTGTAGTAAACCCAGGACTATATTTTCGTTGTAAAATCACTCGAAACCAAATAAGATAAATTGGGAATAGATTAACGATATCTTGTAAATAATAATAATAATAATGCATTTAATTTAGAGGCGCCTTTCAAGACACCCAAGGTCACCTTACAGAGCATATAGTCATCATAAATCGTTGTAATCATAAATAATTGTGTGCTAATGTTTGGAAGTGGGTGTGCTAGATCTCTCGATTTTTATTCATAGACAAATGTTAAAAAAAAATGACTTCCCTGCTGCACACCCACGACACACAGCTGCCCGTCACTCGGAGCAGCACACGGCTCCTATCTGCCATCTGATTGGTTATTCATGCCCGGCTGCCGGAGCCTATCACATTATACTCCCTGGCACTCTGCGTTTTCACCCAATCACGTTTCCCTTTGTACTGCTTGGCTGTTCAGATGCAAATCTCCTTCAATAGAGCGCATTTTCATTTCCCATTGTGGGCACGTTGAATAGTCGGATTCAAGAGAAGAAAAAAAAAGTTTGCACCTTCATCCATTCATCTATTCATTAGTCCGTGCCAATGACACGCTGGCTCTGTGTTTTTTTAACACAAATACCGATTCTGATAATTTCACATTCATATTAAGACCTTGCAGGGAGATTGTATCGTGGAGTATGAGGTGTCCTCCTATTGGCGTGGCTGGCTCTTGTTTCTAACATTGTCTCACCTTCTTCACGTAGTTCTGGATCGCTTCTGGGTCGGGTGCCTGCTGACCCGAAACACACACGTCTGTTTCCAGGTGATGCCCCGCCCACTTCAGCTGGCTCTTCTCTGAGCTGTGGGAGGAGGGGAGGGGAGAGGGGGGGGGGGGGGGCAGGGACACAAGAAAGGTCAAGAACTCAAGTGAAAACTGGTTGAGCACATGTAGTTAGTTAGAGCCGATTACTCTACTGCCGTTTGCACATGATACTCATGTGGTGCTCAGAAATGCACAACCCTAATATTAGATTACATATATAGACACAAAATATTAATAGAGAATGATTCAAAAGATATGTAATTCTTACAATTCCCAAATCGCGCCTGGTATATAGTGTAGTTCGGAGATGGAGGGGTCCAAATTCTGCTATGTGAATTCCAATTTAATATATTCTACTCCACTCACAATAGACCAAGGCGCCGTAGGACACAATCATACAAGGGATTAAAGGAGCTATTCAGACGGGGAGCGAGGTCATGTGGGAGACAGCGGTTAGCCCCTTCCTCCGTCAGCGGGGTGGCTGTACCGGGGAGTCTGGACAGAGACTGCTCCGTTCGCAGGGTTCCTGTTCATGGAGGACTGCGAAGATGGGAGATCATAGAGGGTGGGATGAGGAAGAGGAGGGATAACAGAATGGGGCGGCCACGTCTGAAGAGGAGACATGAAAGAGAGGGATGGGGCGCTCCTCTCCTCCCCCCTCATCATCGCCTCCCCCCTCATCCTCTCCTCTTCTTCTCTTCTCCCCCCTCATCCTGTCCTCTCCTCTCATCTCCTCTCCTCTCATCTTCTCCTCTGCTCCCCCCTCATCCTCTCCTCTCATCTTCTCCTCTGCTCCCCCCTCATCCTCTCCTCTCCTCTCCTCTCATCTCCTCTGCTCCCCCCTCATCCTCTCCTCTCCTCTCATCTTCTCTTCTTCTCCTCTGCCCCCCATCCTCTCCTCTCCTCTCATCTTCTCTTCTTCTCCTCTGCCCCCCCTCATCCTCTCCTCTCCTCTCCTCTCATCTTCTCCTCTTCTCCCCCCTCATCCTCTCCTCTCCTCTCCTCTCCTCTCCTCTCCACTCCTCTCCTCTCATCTTCTCCTCTTCTCCTCTGCCCCCCCTCATCCTCTCCTCTCCTCCCCTCTGTTCCCCTCCCCTCCCCTCTCCCATCCTCTCCTCTCGCTTTTTCAGCCTAACGTCGCCCCTCTGGCGAGGGCTGATGATGCAATCAGTCGTCTCCACGGCGACAGGTGCCGGGAAGCAGCAGGGCACCGCTGGTATCAAAAGCAGCAGCTCAGCGCCCGTCTGTGCTCCCGATGCGAGCGCCGTTTTTTTTGAACGGGAGCAATGGAGGAGCGATTCATGATGAATTGTTTATTTTTTTTTATTTTTTACTTCCACAATGGCGTCGATACGAAAGACAGTGTACAGAGAATACAACTTTGACAACTACTTCAGCCTCGAGAACTCTTGGGTGTTCATGTGCATCTTTGGATCCTCCCACACAGCACATGTAGTGTGTGTGCTGCTGTGTGCACGTGTGTGTGGGTGCTTACGTGTGTGTGTGCTTGCTTGCGTGTGTGTGTGTGCTTGCATTTGTGTGTGCTTGCGCGTGTGCGTGCATGCGTGTGTGTGTGTGCTTGCGCTTCTGTGTGCGCGTGTGGGCGTGCGTCTGAATTTGTTGGTGCATTTGTTGGTGCATTTGGTTGTGTGTCATAATGTATACGACGTGAAACTGAGCAGTTCCCTGCGAGTTGAAGGGTGATAATAAATACAGACGCCGATATTAAAATTCAACACGGCAAAGAAAGAGGAGGCAAATGTGGCGGAGATGTCATCGCAGGACGAGGACTTAACGTGTTGAATCACGCTTCACATCTTCCTCCCCTGCCGCGCGCAGCAGAATCACGACCACGGCGGGCTTAAATAAAGCCCTTCCCTTCTCGCCTTTTCCGTTCCTTTCTACGCCTACAATGAAATTGTACAATGGATTTGAATGGATTATGCATGCGTTATTATTTCTGCTGTGCCTGAGATGTGATGCAAGAAGCAAGCACTGCTAGGTTCGCCAGAACTAAATTAAAGTTCTGTTTCGAACACGGTCGGATTCCCGAGTTACCGTTGTAGAACATAACGTGATCCACTTTATATAACTACGGGGAGAAAGAAGCAGCCAACAGGCTGACTTTGATTGGTCCACGCCGATCTCCCTTTCCTGCCAGAAGTTTCCGGTTCATTGACGCCGACGATGAAGTGACAACGAACACAACACGGAGCCGACCGAAGAGAGGCTAGCATGAGGTTACAGGAGAGTGGTAAATGAGATCCCATTTGTGCGAAATATGATCATTCTGTTCACAGTATTCAGATCGCCAGATGTCCCAGAAACCGTGGCGAGATATAGTCTGAGTGCAGAGTCACCCACGCAGAACCAGATGCCTGCGTCTCCCAGGTACCGACACAAACCTATAAGATGCAGCACAGTGTAGGGGCTGGTCCACACCCAACCAAATGTTCCTGGGTTCGATCCCTGCTGGGTCCACTGTATTTTCACTTTTGGTTGGGGGTCGTGCCTTCGGGGGGAGGGGGTGGAAGGGATGGTTTACCTCTCGGGGGGGGGGGGGGGGGGGGGGGGGGGGGGGGGGTCAACTTTGGGGGGAGGGGGGGTTGCGGGATGGTTTACCTCTCGGGGGGGATGGTGGGGGGAGGGAGGGAGGGTAAGGTTTACCTCTGGGGCGTCTCCCGTAGCAACACGGCGCGGTGGAGCTGGCGCTGGATGCGGGCGTGGCGGGGGCCGCAGGGGTGGACGAAGGGGTGCAGGGCCACCAGGACAAGCCCTGGGCGTACAGCTTCCCGCACCTGAACCGGGAGCTCCCGCACCGAGGAGAGGCACAGCACCGAGGAGACCGCCACCTCTGGAGGGGGGGGGGGGGGGGGGGGGGTGGAGGGAGAGAGGAGGGGGGGGGGGACAAGAGGGGGGAGGGAGATGAGGGAGAGGGGGGGAGGGAGGGAGAGGTAGGAGGAGGGAGGGAGGGAGGGAGAGGAGGGGGGGAGGGAGGGAGAGGAGGGGGGGAGGGAGGGAGAGGTAGGAGGAGGGGTCGATGGGGAGGGGGAAATGGACAAAGGGAGGGATGTGAGGGAAGAGGAGAGAAAGAGCACATGGAATTGGAGGTAATGAGGGATGTATGGAAGAAAATTAGGGAGGAAGAGGAGGAGGAAATGAGCAGCA
Source organism: Gadus chalcogrammus (assembly GCF_026213295.1). Classification (NCBI taxonomy): domain Eukaryota; kingdom Metazoa; phylum Chordata; class Actinopteri; order Gadiformes; family Gadidae; genus Gadus; species Gadus chalcogrammus. The sequence goes on along the minus strand of NC_079433.1, from coordinate 13,392,512 downwards.
GAAAGGTTAAAAATAGGAAGGCCCAGGGACGGAGAGAGAGAGATAGCAGAGAGAGTGACGGGGTGGAGAGGAGTCCATGCCCCATTGTGGGAATATAAATAAAAGAGAGAGAGAGATAGGGGGGGGGGGGGGTGGAGAGGAGTCCGTCCCCATTGGGAATGGAAAGGGAAGAGAGAGGGATAGAGAGAGAAAGAGAGAGTAGGCATTGAGAGACACATGGATGGGGATATTT